>NC_091578.1:19308892-19313892 GCF_042767895.1 Penaeus vannamei | reverse complement strand
ACGTGAATGGACATAGATTTTCAAAGACATTAATGCACACATGTACAATTACATAATTTATTTGAATATACGTATATTGCACATAGAAGAAATATGGATTGTTTTGACGTCCTACACTGAAATAGGAAAGAATGCAATTTCTATTGACCTATAATGAGTTACATATAAGCCAACAACATCCACACATAAGTACAAACACAAACATGCACTTTGATGCATAGCAAGGAAAAAACTAATTGCAACCGACGGGCGTCTTGTTATTATTGTGCCCGGGAGCTTTCCATGTCTTTCAGCCCCGGGCGAGGTTGCAATCAGAGGGAGCACTTTTGGCTCCCTCTTGCAGATTCGGACTCGCGATCGCGGGTTTCGAATCTGGCGCCCTTACCCTCTCGGCCACGGTGTCGAGGGGTAACAGGAATGGTATTTATGCAATATGTGAATGAGGTCGCTCATGTGTGTGTGTGTGTGTGTGTGTGTGTGTGTGTGTGTGTGTGTGTGTGTGTGTGTGTGTGTATGGATGCGATACCGATGATGGTTATTTGACTATGAGAATCCGATGACGATGGTGATAATAATGGGTGGTGATGGTAAAAAAACAATAGGATGATGACAATAGAATATGTTAAATTAGATTGCTAGTGTGATTTTCAGACATGAAAATGAATAATAACACGTCTTTATTTAGTTCACAAGCACAGAAAAGTATCTTAGTTAAAGGTAACTGCTGTTATCGCAAATTGGCTGACGAGACATACATACGCACATAGATACAGAGTAAAACCGATTGCATCGTGGCACTTCTTTTTTTATTATCCTTATTATTTATTATTTCGCAATTTCTCTACGTTTTACTAAATCGCAATTTTTCTGTTTTATGTCGTAGGTTTTGCCGCATTTTACCACTTTGCCTTGTTTTCTGTTTTGTTTGCGGACTTTTCTATATCTATTTCACAATTTCTCTTTCTCTTTCTCACTGCTTGAACTGCTTCTCCTGAATAGAATGTAATTTCTGTGATTCGATTCCCAGAATGGTGTACGAATTCTCTCATATTACTTATGTATTTGTTATCTGTTGTTTTTCCCGTTCTCGGCGTTTTATGCAAATTCTGTTCAACTGTGAATTAACAAGTTTAAAAGCAGCCAGGTAAGAAAATTATCTTAAAACAATGAAAATAACAGAAATTCTAGCCTGATGATATTCATGATGAACATGATAATGGTGGTGATAACATGGGAAATGCAGTTATTGTAAAAACTTATTCCTAGAAAACAAAATGGCGCCTCTGCTTTCGGCAATTCGTCGACTTAATCTACACAGACCGTCGACTTCGTACTTCTGATATTAAAACCGTCGAAATTTGTCCCAGTATCAATAAACAAGCAATTCTTTCTTTTCGAAAAGGGAAAGATGAAAATGGCATGATTGAGACCACAACTAATTCCCATAGAAATCATATTAGTTATGAAAAGATATGTTGCAAGCTTGACTTGTACTTTTGAACTGCCTGCCCGGCATATCTTTGCCACGTCGAAATTTGGGATCGATATGACGCAGGATCTTAATTATCTTGTTTTATCATAATGATGTGACTGTTGTGTTTACTGTTGTAACTGTCTGCATTATCATTTCATCATCATATCATCACCATATCCTCATCATATCCTCATCGTCGTATCATCATCATCATATCATTATCATCACCATATCATCATATTGTAACCATTATCATCATCACCATTATCATCATATTTTTTTATAATCATCATCATATTTTTTATAATCATCATTATCATTATCATCATATTTTTATAATCATCATCATATTTTTTTATAATCATCATCATCATATTTTTATAATCATCATCATCATATTTTTATAATCATCATCATCATTATCACCATCATCATTATTTTCATCACATCATCATATCATCATCATTGTCATCTTCATCGTTGCCATTTAGCATATCCATTTACAGATCGAACGCTATAGATAGCCAGACAGATAGATAGATAGGGAGATAGGTAGATAGACAAGTAGATAGACAGATGGCCAGTTAGATAGAAAGATTGATTAATTTGGATAATTGATAGATAGATAGATTGGAAGGCAGAAAGACAGACAGACAGATAGATATATGTAATCATAAAGAGATATGTAAATTAACAGCCAATACGAGTACATATTCATGTATGTATGGACTGATGGATGTATGGAAAGTTGAAAGATATGTGTGCGTGTGTGTGTGTGCGTGTATGTGTGTGTGTGTGTTTGTGTGTGTGTGTGTGTGTGTGTGTGTGTGTGTGTGTGTGTGTGTGTGTGTGTTTGTGTCTGCGTATATGTGTGTGTGTAAGGTTGGGAAAAGGGAGAAAATTTAGAGGGGGCATATCATTTGGGAGAGAGGGAGAGGAAAAATGAGGAGGATTGGAGAAAGGAAAAGAGAGAGAGGTGGTAAAGGAGGGACAGTGACAAGCGGAGAAAGATTACGGAGACAGAGAGAATGAAAGAGATAAATGAGAGAGGGAGGAAACAGAGAGAAAAAACACGCATTCAAACAAACACATACACACACACACAAACTCACACACAAACAAACGTGACGGAGATAGATAGAGAGGGGGGGGGGGAAGGAGACAGAGAGAGGGAGAGAGGGAGAGAGGGAGGCGCACACACAGAGAGAGAGAGAGAGAGGGAGGGAGGGAGGCAGAGGAGAGGGAGACAGCGAGAGAGAGGAGAGGGAGAGGGAGAGGGAGAGGGAGAGGGAGAGGGAGAGGGAGAGGGAGAGAGAGAGAGAGAGAGAGAGAGAGAGAGAGAGAGAGAGAGAGACAGAGAGAGAGAGAGAGAGAGAGAGAGAGAGAGAGAGAGAGAGGGGGGGGGGGAGGGAGACAGAGAGTGAGGAGAGTGAGAGAGAGAGAGAGGGGGGGTGAGACATTATCATTATTAGCATTATTATTCTCTTTTTGCAGCCTTTGCATAATTGGCGGATCCGATGACATGCGATTTCTTATTATGTTCAAATAAATTGTAACTGAAACATTTTTCTTGATCGGCGAAGCCAATAAACAAGCGAGGATTCGGAATAGGCTTGTTCATCTTCTGCGAGAACAGCTGTTCTTCGTTTACTTGATTAACTCTTCCGTGTGTTCTTTCTTTCTTAATTCTTCTTTTCTTATTTCAGTTTTTTAATACAGGGTGTTTATCATTCTCTCTTTCTGTCCTTCGAAGCCTGTCTTTGTCTCTCTTTGTTCATCCCTCTATCTGTCTGTATGTCTGTCTCTGTCTCTGCATCTGCATTTGTACCTGTGCTTTTATCTGTTTCCCTTTCCCTCTTCCTCCCTCCCTCCCCCCCCTCTCTCTCTCTCTCTCTCTCTCTCTCTCTCTCTCTCTCTCTCTCTCTCTCTCTCTCTCTCTCTCTCTCTCTCTCTCTCTCTCCGTCTCCCTCTTCCTCTCTCTTTCTCCCTTCGTCTCCTTCTCCCCTCCTTTCTCTTTCTCGCTGTCTCCCCCATCCCCCCTTAAATGATAGGTCGGACGAAAAAGAGAGAGAGAGAGGTGGGGGGGCGAGACATGTCTACAACAGGTTTCGTTCGGCCAAGGAAACTAATTCTGACAGTGACTTCATATCCGAACTTCAGAAAAAAATAAAGTTAAAGAGAGTGTGAGACAGAATCCATCTATCTATTTACATAATATTTTTATTTTGTTGCCTTGGTTTGTTTCCATACAGCTTGACTCGGGGCATTTCTCAAGGAACAAATAACTCTCCCAGAAAGGCTCGCTTGCCGCCCGAAGCAGCCAGCCTCTGGATGCCAAGGCCCGTTCTCCACCCCACCCCCCTCCCGCGACAGGGACTCGCTCCCACAACAGCTGGAGGGCGTCGGCGACTTATGTCACAAATCCAAAAGGAACAAGATTGATGAATCGTGCATTTTCATATTCATACTTTTCTCCTAAAACCTTATTTACGGATAATGCTTCCCAGTCTTTCTCTTTTTCCCTTCTCCCCGACGCCCTCTCTCTCTCATTATGACGTTAGTAATAGTATTAACAATCATTAATATTTATGGTGACGATGATAGTAATGGTAATAATAACAATGATGATAATAGTGATGACAGTACTGAAAATAATAAAAAATAATAATGATAATGATAAAAACAATAATGATAATGATAAAAACAATAATGATAATGATGATATTCAATTTGATGATGTTGACGATAAGGATGAGGATGAGTATGATGATAATATTATAATGTCAACAACATTTGCGATAATGATAATATTAAGAGCAATAATAATAATGATGGTAATAATGATAGTAAAATTGATAATAAAGATGATAATAATAATGATAATGGTAATAGTATTAAGTGTAATAATAAAGATAATAATAATAATAATAATAATGCAGAAAGAAGAGAGAACAAATATTTATGATTCAAATCAATCTAATTCATTTATAATAATAATAATAATACAAAAGCCTTTGAAATATGAGATGCATCTTCAACATGTCCGTGCATCAGTGTTTGTGAACAAATAAGTCCCATCAGAGCGTCTGTGGTGTAAAGGTTGGTACAACGGTCTCTAAAACCCGTTTTTTCTTTTTTTTTCGCGTCCTTTTCCATCACACAGTAACAAGACTTACAGTCTATAACACAAGTTCCTACAGAGAATAAATCTATAAAATCAATTTGAAACAGAAGCATGATCAAACGTTGGAATAGCGATCGCTTGCAGTGCAAAACGATGACTTGCAAATCGTTTACCAGCACTTCTAATAGTTTGTAAGAGAGAACGAGAGGGAAGGAGAGAGAGAAAAAAAAAAGAGAAAGAGAGTGGGAAGGAGGGAGAGAGAAAGAGAGAAAGAAGGATGTATCGTTTTCACTAGTAATTATCTCCTGGCTTTTGCAAAGTAAATTTGTTTCTTGTGTCCAATTATTTGTCTATACTGATTGAAAGAACGTAACAAGGATATACCTACAGCATATACGTTCT
>NC_091578.1:19293892-19296392 GCF_042767895.1 Penaeus vannamei | reverse complement strand
CCCTAATCATTTCCACCGTTGATTATGGCTGTCACATATATTCTTTTACCTTAGTCTCCCTTCTCACACACCTTGACACAATCCACCATCGCGGCCATCATTTAGCCCTACACGCCTCTCGATTCTCTTCAGTTGAGAGCCTACGCAGCTTCAGAGGGGAGCCCGCGGTTCAATGAGAGAGCCGTGAGGTGTCCGTGTGTGCCCAGCAGGTCTTGTCAGTGAGTCGTGAGAAGCCCCTGTTGATGAGTGAGTGGGGACAAAGCTGGACCTGGTGTGATCCAACCTGGCAAGTATGCGTCTCTGCAGGTTGTCATACTGCTACAAGTTCATGCCCAGTATCATGCTCCAACCCACCTCTATGCTCCTCATGCAACATTCTTTTCTCCCACATATCCTACTGAAGCCCCTACCCTCGCTTTTCCTTACTTGTCCTCTCTTCCCCGATCCCAACCTGTCGGACATTCTCACAGAATCCCCCCACCTTTTTCAGCTGACAACCTGTTTCTCCTTAACATTTGCCCCTTCTACCAATCCCTATCCTACCCCCTCTTTCTGCCCCTTTCTCTACCATACTATCTTATAATGCCACATGACTGTTGAAATCTAAGACATTGTGTTCTAATAAAGAATTATTTTAAACCCCTTTCACCACAATACTTTACCTCAGTACTATATGACCATTGATTAACACATTTATTTGTTTAAAGCATTAACCAAAATTTACAAAAGAATATAATTACTTCAGCTATAACTTTAAAACTGCAATGAGAAAAAGGAAGAAAAAACATATACCATATAACACATCTACAACAAATACACCACAAAATCAACAGTAACTTTCTACATACATGTTTTTCTAATGATACAGACCCATTCTCCAGCTGCATTACCTGTAATAAAGGAGAACTTGTAAAATCAACATTTCCTTTATGAAAATAATAAATATGCAGTAGTGCTTGCAAATGCGAGGGACTATGCCAACATTATACTGAAACCTGAAGAGCATTTGAATGTTCAGGTATCTTCCTTTCCTCACATAGGTTTGATTCATGTCTGTAGTGGGAAATGTGTTCTTTATTCAAGCGCTTGTATTTTGGCCCATTCCACCAAACCCTCTCTTAGACAAGAGTGACGAAATGTAAAGGCTTTATTGGATAGTGCAATTACGAAATTATATTTCAGTACACTTGCCGGGTCCCACTTTTGTACATCTGGCAACTAATCGAAGTAAACATAGCGTAAATCGTATTTTTTGTGAATGAGGCTAAAATCCTAGGTAGTTTGTAACAAAGAGTGTGATTGGTCGAATGTAAATAACCAGTGAGTGTATTAATGAACACTTTTTAAGCCAAGTAAGCTATTTGATCTTTCGTTTTATTCAAGTAAGTGATAATAAAACATGTAAAAGTAGTTATCGTTGGATTTGAATTGGGATATTCTTTAAATGCTATATCCTAGAATCGTTTGTCTAATGAAATGGCAGCGTCTATAGCGGTGAGGCAGCATTTCCCCTTCTTTCAAGACATGTATCAATAGTATTTTGTGAAACACGAAAAACGATAAATGCTTTAAACATCTCTGTATGCCAGTTAAATTAAACAAAATATAGTGTAGAAGACCTTTGTAAATACTTCCCATAGCTGCACCATTTAATAGCGGGTAATCGATCCATTAAAGTGATATTTTTTTCTCTTTGCCAGAACCAAAATGTATGCAGTAAACAAAAAACATGCTACATTACATTGTTTTATTTTCCTTTTTACTAATACACGTGTGTGTGTGTGTGTGTGTGTGTGTGTGTGTGTGTGTGTGTGTGTGTGTATGTGTGTGTGTGTGTGTGTGTGTGTGTGTGTGTGTGCGTGTGTGTGTATATATATATATATATATATATATATATATATATATATATATATATATGAATATATATATTTTATATATATATATTTATATATATATGTATATATATACATACATACACACACATACATATATGTGTGTGTGTGTGTGTGTGTGTGTAAATACATGTATTTAAAAATAGACATCCTTGTTCTTTATATATAATCTTGATATGAATGTGAACTAATAACGTGGCAAATATTTTTTCTTGTCAGATCACGGATTCAATAAACAGAAAATATGCTATTCTTAATTTTTTTTTTTTTATAATATTAGTTAAACTCAGAAGTGTGATAAGGCTAATGTGAATGCATGGACGCCTCATCGATGTGTGTTGCTTTGTGTGTGAAAGAATTGCAGTTTAACACGTTATTTGGAATTTTTAGTTTTATATTTCATAATTTTGAACCCTTCACGCGTAAAATGCCACAGAATGTAGGTGATAACTAACATTATATATATATATATATATATATATATATATATATATATATATATATATATATATATATATATATATATATATATATTTATTATTTTTTTCTTTCTTTCTTTTCTTTTCTATGAGGATGGGGGCTTAAGTGACTCGACTAATAGGGGATGC
>NC_091578.1:19263892-19266392 GCF_042767895.1 Penaeus vannamei | reverse complement strand
TTGATTGTGACAAAGCTTAAGGGATCCTTGGAAAGTTCATTGTAAGATTATATGTCCCATTGTATTGCTTAACAAGTTTTTGGCATTATTTTGGGTACATAATATGTATTGTGTTCTGTGAATTCCATATCACTTTTACTTATTTTTTTTTTCTTATCAAACAGTACACCAGTTTGAAGTACATCTATTGACTATATGATTTTCTATCGTTTACATCCACTTTACTTATTGCAGGAAAGATATACAGATGTTACTGTGACCTGTGAAGGCAAATTCTACTCAGTACATAAACTTGTTCTTTCAACGTGTAGTGACTATTTCCTAAAAATGTTTGAAAGAACACCGTGCAAACACCCAATTATTGTGCTTAAAGATATTCATTGTAAAGAAATAGAAGCTCTCCTCAATTATATGTATGATGGAGTTGTGAGTGTGGCACAGAATGATTTGTCACAGCTTATAAAAGCAGCAGAGCTATTGCAAATAAAAGGCTTAGCAGTACCTGATGAACCCCCCGGGTCCTCAAGCAGAAAAACTCAGAATGCAAGGAATTCAACAGATAATAGAATAAGCCCAAATCCCAAACGCCACAAACGAGATCAAGGAGAGACCCAAAATACACTGCAATCCTCACCAAAGTTACCTTTCCATCAAGAAAAAGGTCAGACACAAGATACTTCACTGTCACCAAGACTACCAAATAAGTCAGAACAAGCTGGAGATATAGAAAATCCCATAGCAAGTGAAGGACAAGAATATCAAGCATGCCAAAGACAAGAACAGGCTGAGGATGCATATCCTAACCATGAGATACACCTCCATGATAACCAAGGAGTTGAGCAACACCATATTGTAAAAGATTCTCCTAATTCAGATGCTGAGGTAATTTATCTTATTCTACAATCTACATTTTTTATAAAAAAATCTTTTATAAAAGAAATACAGCATCTTGAATATATTCTTATATCATTTTACTAGTATTTCATCTTGTTGACAAATTTAATCTTATATTGCATTTATATTATGTAAGAGAAATTATTTATGAAGATGATTTTCAGATGGATGTTTTTTCATATTTTCAGATCATAGTTGATGAGACTCTGATTAAGGAAGAAATTTTGGATAGCAGTAATGAGGGTGATATCCCGGACCCAGGCCTTGAATACAATAGTATAGGTCCAGAATTAGGGCCAGATAGTGGAGAAGGCATGGAAGATAATATGAATCTGGATTTGGCAGCATCTTTTGACCACTCTGATGGACACACCTATAATTCTCAAGCAGGGCCTTCAGGATTGCAGGGGGTAAGTTTTATGGTTTAAATGAAAGTAATTTTGGATAGTCCATAGACTGTAGACCTGCAATCTAGAATATGTTTTCTCTTGCTGGGTAATTTTGCTTGCTACTTCTTCCTTTGTACTGTGTACTAGGCATTTTACCTTTACTTAGTTCTTCATTTGTTATGTTGCAAGATTCTTATATATGGTAATGAACATTTTCCAAAATATGTTTTCTCTTTTTCAATTAAAAGGTTACATAGGTCAAGTACTCAAAAGATTAACTCGGATGTCCAACTAAGCCTTCTGACCACGACCTAGTACTTATATACTGCCTGACTGTCATGCAAAGGAGGTACAACAGCAACTTGAAATATCACTTGATCAACTTGTGACTGGCTTAATAAGATGTTGCCACCATGTCACTAATGTCTGCTCCCTTCCTGACATTATAGTCAACTACTGCCTTGGGTTAGGTCCTCTCGAGATCACTTCAGGACAAAACGACTTCCTCATTCACATAGACTGGTACCAGGCTTCTTATCCAACCACTGAAAGGCAAGCATGGTTGTCTTGATGTTTTGATAATCCACATTAGTTCAAGTCTTCACGGTTAAGTTGTGTGGCAAAAATTACATGAGCTAATGGTATTCATCAAGTTTGAATACCAAGATTACAGGCAATGGAAAATGGCAGGCAAACTATACTAGTTTTGGTATGCAACTCAAAGCATTTTCAGTAAAGGTTTGTAGAGTCTGTCAAGTCAGTGACCACCTTCATGGATGCAGAACTCTCATCCTTCGTGTGACCTACATAAATTCATACAGTGCAGGTGGAAAAAAAACAGTACTCATTATATTGAAAGATATAATAAATGAAATAACTAGGGGCATCATTTCAGCTTTTTCTTGGGGTGGAGTTCAAGTTTGGCAAGCGAAGTGAGTGCAGTCAATTTCTGGGCCACCTTTAGCCTTTAACCCCCCCCTGATTTATTTGTGCATTTATTTATTTATTTTTAATATTTTTTTTTATGAGCTATTCTAGAAGCATTTGTATGCTACACCTAGAGCTATAAAGGCATAATTTAGGGGGAAAATTGTTGAAGGTGTGGCCATTGGGGGGGGTGGGCAAGTCAGACCTTGATGGGGACAATCAGAGTCTTGGGTGGGCAATTGGCCTCCATAATGTGCTTTTATTTTCTACACAATTTTTTTTCACAAAAT
>NC_091578.1:19246392-19253892 GCF_042767895.1 Penaeus vannamei | reverse complement strand
TTTTTGTGAACTTTGGTGTTCTTTAAATTGTGTGATGATCGTACATATCAATTTTGTCATTGTTGGTAAAAATTAAAGTACAATCTTTATGGGGATATCCTTATTTTGTTAGCACCTGTTGGATGATTCTCCAGACCTGTAAGTTTATAGGAGTGCCAAATTCTTTGGTACTGATCATAGGTTAGTTGTAGCTACCCTTTGGGTCCTCATCAATCCAATGATTACCTTAGGTTGTTTCATGTGGACAGGTTGAGGGAGGGGGAGCATGCTGGGGGTTTGCTGGTTGTTTCGCATCGTTTGGCAACCCAACGGACCCTGTACTTTGGAGGGATAGCTTCAAGTGTGAAGTGCACGATACAGCTCAAGAGTCAATTGGTGAACGCCCAAGAACAAGACAGACTTTTATGTCGCAGGAGACATTGGAAGCCACAGAAGCTCGTTGCGTGGCTCGGCTGACAAGGAATCGCAATTTACATAGTTCCCAGGTGCGCAGGACTAGGTCACTGGGACAAGGAACAGTTTATTAGGAGATATGCAGAGTAGGTTGAAAAATATTCCTTAGTAAATGACCTTTGTCTTACCTACCAAGCCCTGAGAAAGCTGAACTCCAGGCCCTCCTCACAGGTGACTGTAGTCTGCTCAGTAAGTGGCCAGATCATCTCAGATCCTGTTGGGGTGTGGGAGTGTTGGGCTGAGTACTTTGAGCAGTTGTAGCATGCCGACCCACCAACAGTTAATTTGGATGTGGGTAGTGCCGAGATCCCTTTGCCAGACCCACCTATCAGCGAGGATCCAATCTCCTTAACTGATGTTTAAGGGGGTGGTCTCCAATCTAAAGAGTGGTAAAGTAGCAGGTATCTGCAGGATCCCAACTGAACTGTTAAAGTGGTGAACCTGTGCCGTGGGGTTTGCATGCTGTCCTGGTTACAATCTGGCAATCTGGTACCATTCCCCCTGACCTGTTGAGGGATGTGGTCATCCCTTTCTGGAAAGGGAAAGGGGATCAGTGGGACTGCAGCAATCACTGAGGCATTACACTGCTGGGCATACGAGAAAAGGTTCTTGCCCACATCCTTCTGAGATGTATCAGAGACCATCTGCTGAGGCACCAGAGGCTGTAGCAATCTAGAATCCCTCTGAGTAAGTCCACAATAGACTGTATCCTGGTGCCTTGAGTCCTTGTAGAGTGCTGCCGCGTGAGCTCCGATGTGGGCTGCTTGCAGCTTACATCAACCTTAAAAAGGTGTTTGATACAATGTATTGGGAATCACTAGGAGATCCTGAGATTCAGAGGAATTCCAACACAGATTATTGGATTGATAGTGAGTGTATACTGATACTGAAAGTACTGTAAAGCGTGGTGGGGGCCTGTTGAGCTTCTTTCCTGTTAGTACAAGGCTGTGTTCTTGCACCAACACTTTTCAACACTAATATGGACTGGATGCTGGGCAGAGCTACTGTCCAAAGTCATTGTGGAGCAACCCTAGGCAATATCAAGGTTACTGACCTTGAATTTGCTGATAATGTACAATTCTTTCTGAGTCTTTGGAAATCCTAGTGGTGTCTCTAGATGCATTTAGCAGTGAAGTGAAGCCCCAGGGACTAGAGGTCTACTGGACCAAGACCAAGATCATGACTTTGGGGGCTAGTTAGGAGAACCTGTCCCAATGATACGTGCTTGTGGTGAGGAACTCGAAGTCAAAGAGAGCTTTAAATACCTTGTTAGTGTAGATCATAACTTTGGGCTGTCAGTAGATGGATCGACCTGGCAGCAGGGGTAATGAACTCTTTTGACAAGAGTATTTGGAGATGCAGGTACTTATGCAAAATGACCAAGCTAATTGTCAGTTTTTACTATACTATAACCTGGACTTAATCCAGTGCCTTGGAATCTCATCTTGATGCCTTTTGTAAATGGCCCTTGCGCTGTATGATGGGGTACAGTTGGTGAGGCCATGTGTATAACCAATGGTTGCAAGGTGAGACTGGCACAGGCTATAAGGCAACCTGTCTAGTTTCCCACAGGATGATTCTTCCCACCAGGTTGTAACCCCGGTTGGATGATCTAGGAAGACATGGCACGGGCATATCGATCAAACCTGTCGTGAAGAGTTTGAGATGGCCAAGTCCCTGCCTGGTGACTCGCCATGATGGACGCAGCTATGCGCCCCTGTCGGCTTTAGCTCACTAATGATGAATAATGACGTGTACAATTTGCTTTGCTTATTACACTGCATATTATCGAAGGAATTGTGTTCACAATCTTATTTGAGTATTTTCATTGTATGGCTTAGAAATTAGCATGAATGAAACATTTGTATTTTAATTGTATGAATTCTTAATGAAGGAATATACGTAGTTTGAAGAGCTAGTCTTCATTATGAAGACTAACTGACTGCCTATTTAAACTGAAAATTTATTTACAAACCTTAGTGTCCCCCTTAGATATGTTGTGTCATTGATGCTAATTGTTACATTATGAAGGATGTGTTGCTTAGTTTAGAATAGATAATGACACTGGCCAAATTGATAATCTACCCTGTTCAGTGTATGCAGCTTTTGTAACGTTTCACATATTTTAACTAAATATGGACATTTATAGGAAAATATATGTTATTGTCAATTTTATTTTAAAGATCAGAATCTTTTTGAACATTAAAATTAATGGAACTCAGTGGGAGGTTAAAGAACAGCCTCTGTTTCAATATCGGAAAAGGATCCCGTTTGAATTTTTATCATGGTATTTTTTTTAGATAAGTTCATCCTATTCCCTTTATTAGATAATTACCTTTCTTGTTAACTGTGATACTTTCTTAGATATTTCTTCACTAATTTCCCTTTCTTGTGTTACATCTATCTTGCATTATCTTTATCTTTATGTTAGTTCTTTTACCTTTTTAGCTTAAGCCTTTTATTTTGTTGTTGTTGATTGGAGCAGTTTTACAGAGTGTAGTGAGAGCTATGTATAGTTGGATGAATTGCTAGTAGGTTGGATGAATGGCTGGTTGGATGGTTGGTTGAATGGTTGAACAAATAATTTAATGGTTGGTTGAACTGATAACTGAATAGTTAGATGGATGGTTGGATGGTCGGTTGGTTGAATGGTTAAACTAATAATTAAATGGTTGGATGGTTGGTTCAATGGATGGATGGTTGGTTGAACTGATAATTTAATGGTTGGATGGATGGTGGGTTGGGTTGGTTGAATGGATGGGTGGAGGGTTGGTTGAACTAATTATGAAATGGTTGGATGGAAGAATGAATGGTAGGTTGAACGGTTGGTTGAACTCCTAATTGAATGGTTGGTTGGATGGATGGATGGATGGTTGGTTGGTTGAATGTTTGAACTAATAATTGAATGGTTGGATGGATGGTTGATTGGATGGTTGGATGAATAGTTATTTGGTTGGGTGGATGGATGTTTGAAATCATAATAATTGAATGGTTGGAAGGATGGGTGGATGGTTGGTTGAACGTTGAACTAATAATCAAATGTTTGAATGGATAGGTGAATGGTTGGATGGATGGATGGATGGTTGAACTAATAATTGGATGGTTGGATGGATGGATGGTTGAACTAATAAGTGAATGGTTGGATGGTTTAATGGATGGTTGAACTAATAACTGGATGGTTGGTTGGATGAGTGGATGGATGGATGGTTGAACTAATAAATGAATGGTTGGATGGTTTAATGGATGGTTGAACTAATAATTGGATGGTTGGATGGATGGATGGTTGAATTAATAAGTGAATGGTTGGATGGTTTTATGGATGGTTGAACTCATAATTGGAGGGTTGGTTGCATGGTTGGTTGAACTCCTAATAATTGAATGGTTGGTTCGGTGGATGTTTGGTTAGTTGGTTTAAATCCTAATCAAATGGTTGGTTGGGTGGATGGTTAGTTGAACTCCTTATAATTGAATGGGTGGTTGGATGGATGGTTAGAAGGGTGGCTAGATGAATGGTTGGATGGAAGGAAGGTTGGGTGGTTAGATGATTGGTTGAACTCCTAATATTGAATTGGATGGTTGGATGGATTGTTTGAATGGTTGCTTGAAATCCTAATAGAATGGCTGGTTGGAGGGATAGATGGATGGGTGGTTGGTTGAACTCATAAGAATTGAATGGTTGGCTGGATAGTTGGTTGAATGGTTAGTTGAACAGCTAATAACTGAGCGGTTGGTTGGATAGATGGTTGATAAGATGGATTTTTTTTATTGGGATGGATGGATAGAGAGAGAGAGAGAGGGAGAGAGAGAGAGAGAGAGAGAGAGAGAGAGAGAGAGAGAGAGAGAGAGAGAGAGAGAGAGAGAGAGAGAGAGAGAGAGAGAGAGAGAGAGAGATTGTGTGTATGTGTGTGTGTGTGTGTGTGTGTGTCTGTGTGTGTGTGTGGGTGTGCGTGCGTGCGTGCATGTGTGTGTGTGTGTGTGTGTGTGTGTGTGTGTGTGTGTGTGTGTGTGTGTGTGTGTGTGTGTGTGTTTGTGTGTGCGGGCGCGTGCATGTGCGTGTCTGTGTGTGTATTTGTTTATATTATATGTATATTATATATGCATGTGTTTACATGTATGGTCATGAGTCTGCGTTATTCGTCGCCTCATTATTACTCTTTCATCTCAATTTTTTTTGTGGATGCATCATTATTCGCGTTTCACCTTTTCGTCGTTAGGTTCCCGAAGTTTATGCACACAATTTCCCAAACATATGAAAGTAATACGGGTGATCCGGATCATGATGCGGATCCAGGATTTTTTTAAAATTGCATCTGTGACCTTACAGCTTGACGGAGTTCTGCGCTCTCTGAGGGCTTCTAGTTACACCATGTTTCACATGAAACGGTTGTGTAAACCTTTCTTTAATAAAGGTGTAGATATTTCTCTTCTTAGTATTATTTGAAAATAAATATATACTACATGCTTGAACAAACCTCTGGATATTATGGTCAGGGTCCATATAGAATCGTTATTCATCGTAGTTTTCTAAGACGAATACAAGGGACTCCTGTATGTGTGTATATGTACTCGGATATTTATGTATGTGTGTGTGTGTGTCTGGGTGATATTATATCGTGGCTTTGTTTGAAATATGATTAAGCCCCCCCTCTCTTTTGTGTGTATCCAAATGGGTGAGAGCCGATTAACATTTTAAAATGCGTGCAAATCCTCCCAACCTGTTATTACTCCTCTTGCATTTCCCCAAAGGGATATACTTAGCTGCTCATAGAGTTAGTGCATCTTGTCCCAATGAAAATTCACATCTGTTATAAAAAACAAAGCGTGCTGCTATTAGCTTAAATTAGACTAAGCTACATATCACTCCGTAATATGTCTACCTTCTTGGCATCATTTTATGGTGTAATTTATATTAGATTATATTATTATTGCTTACTGTAATCTTTTATCTAATCAAATACACAATAATGGTAATAGACTGTAAAGGACAGACTTTATATTCTGTGCAATGAAGTTTATCAAATGTATAATTTATATTTTTGGTGTACAAGGTCTATATTGTCAGTTGTGCCATGCAGTTGATGTATATAATCACTTTGTATTGTCGTTTGTGAAACAACTCATGATCTGTGTGACCTTGTATGAGAAAAAGAAGTAAGAGCTATCGGAACCTTATTTCAGAGAAATGGCACCACTGTGCCCGAGTTGGTATAGTGAGGGTGGGTTTACCAGAAAGTTGAAATATTGTGAAATGGTATCCATGAATTAAGAATGTTATTTCCAAATTGTTCCCCAATAGAAATGAAAACTCTCCAGTTTGTCCGTCCATTATCAGCAAACATAGCCTGATATTTCATTTCAACCAAGAACTTGTAGTCCACGCACAAGTAAAGGTGTAATAAATCAAGTAAAAATTATCACTCATACCTCACATTCAAATGAAATGGGAATAAATGACCAAAGTATGTAAATATTATGAATGTGAAATAACGGAAATTTATTCTAGTATTAGTACGATTTGCGGGAAATGAATTTGATGGGAAACTCTTCTGTATTTCAGTCACAGCGAGAGAAGGGGGGAACGGGACTATGATTAACTCAGGGTTTTAGGTGAGTAGGAGTTGGAGGTTAATGCATAGTGCAACAGTTGGTTCAGTACAGTTCATATAGATTTGCAAAGTCCAGCTTCCCCCGGGGTCTTTTCTCACGAGTGGGTTCAGAATTTGTTCTATAGAGGGCTCTACTGGAGCCCTTTATTACATATAATTATCGATCTTGAAGAAATGGAAATGTGGCTAAAGAATGATTTTGGCTTCATGTCTTATTGTTGTGTACGTTCCTACTGGTGTTTGCAAACTCGACGAGAAATAGGCGGTTTACGCCAAACTCGCATTTGTGGCAGACGGGTGTCCCCGGCGAGACATTTGCATTGTACATGCTTATTTTTAGGTGGAATTTGAGAAGAAGTGAATGTTTAAATGATTTTTGGGAATTAGAAAAGGTAATTTTTTCCAAAGAATATTAGATTTAGAAGTTTCGTCTAAAAGGGTAACTTCCATTGTTGATTTTCATCTATACTTATTGCTACAAGCCATGGAAATATTTAGCTCTTATATCCCCCTTCGCACATACACAGACACGCGCACGCGCATGCAAACAATTATCTATGATTTATTTTGTATGTTTATATAATTTATATATTTATATATTTAACATACATCATATGTTAAATATTGAGCATATCTAATCTCCAAATATTCGTAGGTCTTCCTGAAGACTTGGTATCGGAGAGGAATGAAAGAAAATGTAAACCAAGTAATATGCTTCCCAGACTGGCATAAAGTGCAGTCTTCACTGTATTTGCGGAAGCGGGCAAGAAAATATGAAGGAGAATGTGTGTGTAACTGCATCAGGTCATCATGGGCGGGCCAGAAGTGAAGCGGTATAATCCCAACATATTCCTGTTGATTTTTTGCCCATTTTATATAATTTGTTACTTTAGTGACTTGTCCTTCATAAAAGTACTTTTTGTTTGGATGTGATATGCTTTTGTGAAAATGCTGAGGTGGGAAGATTGTTTGATTGTCTGCACGGTGTGCAGTGGTATAAATGTTATTGTTGAATTGTCATAATATTGATACGAATTTATATAAATTTCTCATACCTCACATTCAAATGAAATGGGAATAAATGACCAAAGTATGTAAATATTATGAATGTGAAATAACGGAAATTTATTCTAGTATTAGTACGATTTGCGGGAAATGAATTTGATGGGAAACTCTTCTGTATTTCAGTCACAGCGAGAGAAGGGGGGAACGGGACTATGATTAACTCAGGGTTTTAGGTGAGTAGGAGTTGGAGGTTAATGCATAGTGCAACAGTTGGTTCAGTACAGTTCATATAGATTTGCAAAGTCCAGCTTCCCCCGGGGTCTTTTCTCACGAGTGGGTTCAGAATTTGTTCTATAGAGGGCTCTACTGGAGCCCTTTATTACATATAATTATCGATCTTGAAGAAATGGAAATGTGGCTAAAGAATGATTTTGGC
>NC_091578.1:19236392-19241392 GCF_042767895.1 Penaeus vannamei | reverse complement strand
TCTTAAAGACCACATGCATATTCACACCGGAGAAAAGCCGTATTCTTGCCCGTTGTGCTCCTTCCGTTGTGCCAATAACAGCAGCCTTCATAGGCATGTAAAAACTCATACTGAAAAACGACCTTACTCTTGTCAGCGCTGCCCAGCTCGCTTTGCACACAAACGGCTTCTGAAACAGCATGTTTGCTCAGAGGCAAATATCCAAATTTGAACAGTACAAGGGAATGGAGAACTAAGATCAAACATTTTTCTTGACCATTGTTTTGTGAACTGGTATGTAAAGTACGTATACGTCTAAGATAATCTATAAAGGAAAGCGAAGAGACGCTCTCAGTGATTTATAGGAAATAATCTGGTGAAAAAACATTTTAGCTAAGATATTGGTGGGTGAAATTTCCACTTAAAATTTTCATGTTATTGAAATTGATGTAAATATGCACGTAGTTTCAATGACCTTGTTTGTTTGTGTTGGAGAACGCGCATCAATAATTGTGTATGGTCTGGATGTGTATATGTATTGCTTGTGTGTATATCTGTGTGTGCGTGTATATACAGTCTTGCACACAAAGTCGTAGTACAGACCAGTTACCACCCAGCCCACATGGGAAAGGAGAGAAGTAACAGGCTAGGTCAATGAAGCGGATAGGAGGCAGATTGGAGAAGACAGACGGGAAGTAGTTGATTGTAGATTTTAGTAAAGACATTAAAATAGTGAACATATAGGATGACCATTCTAAGACATGTGACCGCACTCTACGTCAACATTCAGAGCTCTTTTGCAACAGCTACTTCTATAGAGCAGGGTAATTGCATTACTGGGTAATCACTTACATTGGTTCACATTCACTGAGTCGTGGAAAGGTACAGTCTCGGACCACAGTTGCTGCGAGCTCCTGTTATGTCTGTGACACAAACCTAGGTGCTGTTGCAGGGAAAAGGGCATAACAGAATAAAAATTCCTATCATGAATACATTTTTACTATCGCTCTTGTTACTGTGTCAATGTAATTGTTATCGCTATTACAATTTTTTTGCATATTTATACAGCACTGATTGTATTTATCATTATCATTATTACAAATCAATTATTGTTTGCTATTATTTGTGCTATCAATATTTCAGTGATTGGTATTGTTAGGGTTATTGTTATTAGACATCATTATTACTACAGCTTTATTATTCATTATTCTTCCCAATACTTTTAAAATTACGGTAATGACAATAGCAGTTGTAATAAGATGCGTATGAGAATCATGAATATGATAATTGCAATGATAACATTAAAGATAGCATGTGAATGAATAGAAGAGTATTGCTATAACTGTTACCAGTTGCGTAGGGGTTGCCTTAGCCATTGTGCTGTCATTGGGCTGTATCATCACCATGCAAATTAGTTGTATTTATAATGCAGTATAGGATTTTTTTAAATTCAGGAACTGTAGTTTATGTAGTTGCCATTGACCCGAATCAATGTTCTGGGCAATTTTAGTCTAAGAAAGAGCAAAGGAAAAATTGAATGTTAGTCGGGGTCGGACTTTGGCTGGTAACGTGAGCTAACTCGACAATTGGGATGTACTACAACTGCTGTAGGGCGAGATATACCAAAATTTCCATTCGTGTACACCTGTGTGTGTGTGTGTGTGTCTGTACATTATATATATATATATATATATATATATATATATATATATATATATATATATATATATATATATATATATATATATATATATATATTATATATATATATGTGTGTGTGTGTGTGTGTGTGTGTGTGTGTGTGTGTGTGTATGTATACTTATATACTTGTATCCATGTGCAAGTGCAAGTTCAATTTCAAGGGCAATTGTAAGTAAGTTTAAGCCGGTCTGTGTGTGTGTGTGTGTGTGTGTTTGTGTGTTTGTGTGTTTGTGTGTGTGTGTATGTATGTATGTGTATGTGTATGTGTATGTGTATGTGTATGTGTGTGTGTGTGTGTGTGTGTGTGTGTGTGTGTGTGTGTGTGTGTGTGTGTGTGTGTGTGTGTGTGTGTGTGTGTGTGTGTGTGTGTGTGTGTGTGTGTGGTACCATGTACACGGAAACGCATCGGTTTTCTGGTGCTAATTTCCAAGTAACCAATATTTTTGAGGACAAGTAAAAGCAAGTACAGGATAGAACTATGGTAGCGTTGAATCCTTTGTTCATTCTGAACCGTTGTGATGCATATATGGATATGGTATTCCTCTGACGGCAACATTTGGATAATTACAAAGGCAATTATTTTGTGTACAATATTCCTCCCTAAACAAATGCATTATCGGGCCACAACGTACAGTCCTAAAAGTAGGAGATATGTTACAATTGATACAATTTCCTTCCGTATCTTAAAATTTGTCAAGCATGTGGGAATTTTCAGAGTACCAGATTGAGAGTGCGGAATTTATCTACACCAGTTTTACACACGTGACGAATCTTTTGATGAATTGTAGTAATGCTTCGCGCTTTGCAAATTCAACCTTATTAACTCAGTCCTTGTAACGATTGTTTTAAAGCGGAGCCTCCCTTGCAGGCGGGCACCACGGGGAGTCTCGGAACACCAGAGGGACTTCACTCGGCGGGCGAGAGGAGGCTCTTCTCTACCACCAGCTTACATCACAGTCCCGACTATGCTTATAATAACACTGACGAAAATCTTGTCTTGGCGCATGCAGTCCCTCACAAGGGTGGTCGACCCTACTCGTGCGCTCAGTGTCCGTACCGCGCCATATCGAAGTCAAAGCTTGCAGCGCACCTGCGAACCCATACTGGAGAAAAACCTTATTCCTGTTTGCAATGTTCATTTAGCACGTCTTTTGAAAGTAATCTGAAGGTCCACAAGCGCGTTCATACAGGGGAGAAGCCCTTCACGTGTCCACACTGCCCTTCGCGTTTCGCCCAGAAGATCCACCTGAAGTATCACCTTGACACACACACAGGTGAAAAACCGTTCAAATGTTCAAATTGTTCTGCAAAGTTCAGTCGATCAAGTAGTTTAAAGAGACACTTTTATACCCACGCGAAGAGCTAGTAATACAGCAGGTAATTTGAGTACAACACCTTGTGTAATAACAGAGGAACAAGGTAATATTCATTCAGTAATTAATAACTGCAAGAAAGAAAATCTAAGTGAAAAATCTGCTCAATGAATCTGTAGCATGTTTGATATGATGATGTACACCCTTTATTATGTATTGAATATATTATAAAAATATTACACATTTTTATTATCCTGAGGTTTTCATAATTTAGTCAACTATTGGTAATTAATATTGAGCTTTATCTCTTACAGGAACCATTCCCATCGCCAACTTTTAAATGAAAGCAAAATTGCAAGAGCTCATTATTTACATAGTTAGGGCTGCATTTTCTCCCATTAGCCGACAACTCGGAAGTTTTGAGAGTCATTGTCCTGTGAAATAAGGGAATGTACATACCGAACATATACACATAAAATGATAATCAATGATTAAAGGAATTTTCATGTTCAAATAAAATGTCACAGGAATAAATAGGAATCTGTTTCAATTGAGGGAAATAATCTGCGTAATAATATTTATTAAAAGACTTACAACTGGCAAGTATGGGAGTCAATGTTAGCGTTGTACCGGTAGTGGTCAGGCCCGAGGTCAGGGGTCAGGGGCGTCGCCTATATAAGTCTGGACCTCGAGACGGCATCCCGTAACAGCCATGAGTGTGCGTGGATGTCTTGCTACTTGCAAGGGATGGTCTTGAAGGACCTCTGGATCTTGTATCGGGGCCGTGTATGTCGGCCTCGACGGGCACAGGTGCTCACTGTTTGTAGTCAGTCTGTTTCTCTCTCTCTTTCAGTCTTTGTCTTCACTCTTTCTGTCTGTCTATCTCTTTCTCTATTTTAGCCTTTGTTGCTCTCACGCTCTCTTATCTATTTATACGTCTATCTCCTTATCTCTTTCCCTGTGTACCTGTTTGCCTTTCTCCTTTCGTCCTTCTCTCTTCTTTTATTCTCTCAACATTGGACTCACTTCCATCATCCCGATTTCCGCGGCGTCTCCATTGATCAAGGGAGTCACGGTTTTTGCCTGCAGAATTCAGTGTCCATATTCAAATTTTGTTCGTGTGGAAATGACTCTGAAGTCCACATCCCCAACAGGTACGAACGCTACCGGACGATCTTCAGGCGTGTCAGCGCAGAGCCAGCAGCGCTGCCTACAACCACAGATGTCCTTTCTGCTCCTACACCTTCCTTACTCCATCTTTGCTTCAGCGACACATCCGGACACACACAGGAGAGAAGCCCTTCACCTGCCCCTACTGTCCATTCCGCTCCGCCAGGAACTGCAACCTCAAGACGCACTTGCTCGTTCACTCTGTGGCAAGGAGGAGTGCTTCGAAAACTATCAACAAAGCCACACGAGCTCTAATTAAGCCAAGTGATGGCGCCGCGGCATGAGTGTATTTGCCATGACGAAATTACATTTTAGCAAACACTGCTGTAATGAAACACAGGTACTACCATGATGAACGGTGTCATGTTTAAGGGTGTGTGCATTTAGATAAAATTATGGCAATAAAAGGAAGACAGTATTGTGTGTTAATCTTCCCTGACACAACCAGAAACATAACACGAAAGAATTATATGTCAGTTTTAAAGATACTTTAAAAGGAAATTTCCGTTTTGCGAAACCAGCCTCCCTACATCGGACAAGAACCATCTCCAGACCCCCTCCTTTCCCCTGCCCTCCCTCTCGTACTCCCATTCGCCCTCTCTTCTCTTTCCCTACTTCATCCTTTCTTCGTCCTTTATTTCCTTCCCCTACATGTTCTACCTTGCCTTTATCCTTATCCCATCCTGCCTCCGTCCTATCCCAACCCTGCCTCATATCCTACAGTATTCCTCCTTGTACATATCTTATTCGCACCCTTTCCCAGTTCCTTCACCTTTCACTCCCCTCTACTTCTCCGCCAACCCCTCCCTCAGCCATTCATGTTCTCCACTGGTTCTT
>NC_091578.1:19228892-19231392 GCF_042767895.1 Penaeus vannamei | reverse complement strand
TATATATATATATGATAGGTATCTGGCAATGAGTAAGAGTGGAGTCGTTCTTTATATCAGTGTTATTAAGTGCTAAAATTACGTGTCCAAAGTGATCTGTGATAGTGCTACATAGGAGAGAAAAAATCGTGAATGTATAGAGCATATAATCCAACCAAAATAGAAATGATAATTCATCTGATAACCTCACAAGTTTATAAAATGTATTACCGGACCATAGGTACGCGGACTTTTTTAAACCAACAGGAGTGCCAGAAAGTGCCAACTAGGAATACTAGGATTCATTAGTGTTAGAGAAGTTCATTAGTTCATCGAGAGTGCCTCAATATTCAGAATCAGTGAAAAGAAAATAATAATAATAACCACCCCCATGAAAAGTATACCAAAATACGAAAGCATTAGGAAATGATAAGCAACACCTGTGCCACAGGTCGCCGAGTAACAGTGCCAACCGCGCAGGCATTACAGTTTCCACTCAAGTAGATTTGCTAAGGAACAGTCAACGGCCAGTATGTAAGTACATTACATCACAAAATCAGGTAAGTTAAAAATGGTTCCCATAAAGCGTAAAGTATCATCTGACATTCGACAGAAGAAACGCCTGATTAATCAAGTAATAATAAAGCATAATTCAAGCTTTGGCACCTCAGATGAGCGCCAGACGCCGACCCATGACCTGCGGTCAGCCGAGGCCGCACCCCGTTAGGCTTAACAACAGCTAAGGAATGCGACGCCGCTCCGAAAAATTGCCAGATACAAAATCACCCTTATAACTCCCTTTATCCCAAACCCCATCCTTACCCCCTCCAATACCATCCTAAATCCTCCCACACCACCCGCATCCTTTCCTCAATTCCTCTGCTGCAACACTACAATTTAAGGACATTATAATGCATGGGCTCATTATAATGGAGTGCGTGTGTGCGCCTATGCAGACTGTTCATACGTTCGTGCGCGAGTATGAGCGCGTAGGCACGAGAGTGCGCAGGTGCATATGTGCGCATGTACATGCGTATATATGCGTACAGGTTGATATGAGTGTAGGCGAGTTTAAATTCATGTGCGGATACATGGGTATGTATGCTGCTGTTGTCTACGTAAGGCTATAAGGTTCCATATAGCTTTGTGATAGAGTACATTATATATGGGTATGTTCCGTGCTTATACATGAGGGTATACATGGGTTTAAAGGCGTAAATATGCAAATTTGTACATATGGTGTATATATTCATGCATGAATGTGTACATTTACATGTGTATATAAGCATGTATATATGTGTATGTGTATATAGGTATGTATAATGTGCGTGTTTATGTGTATGCGTGGGTGAATGTATAGGTAGACATATGTAGGTATTTATATGTGTATACGTAAAGGTATACGTATATAGGTGTGTGCAGGATGTAGGAAGGTGGATAAATAATTAAGTATATGTATGTATGTAAGTACGTATGTATGTACGTAGAGGTAGTTATATGTAAAGCAAGTACAGATATATATACATATGTAAAGGGGGGGAGGGCACTAGTGTATGCTGCAAATGTATGTGCTCATATACGGATGCGTGAGCACATGCAGGGATAGATACATGCGTATGTATAATGATAGGTAGGTTTGCGAGGTATGCAAAAAGGGGTGTTTACACATACACGGGTGAGTATACACTCATGTATACTCACTCACTTATCAATAACATATAACAAGCGCATAAACGGACAGGCGATGTGAACATATGACTAGGTCAGACTATGATGGACATGTATGTAGTTATTTATAACGTAAGAATAAGTATCCATATCCATAAGCATAGATACAAGAATAAATGTGTATGCTTGCATATGCATATGCGTGGGAATGAGCATATGCGTAGTACTTAGAGCATGTGCGGGAATGAATATGTCTGCATCAGGTGCACATACGCACAAATGAAGTTAATAAATAAAATAAAATAAAACATATATGCACCTCTGATAATTAAGCCCAGCTCACGGGAGTAGTGAGCAGGCCGTGCATTGCCGCTCCTAAGTCCACTCCAGGTAGGACCAAACCTGCTGGGGGGGACTTATCAATGGCATTCCGGCTAAATTACTCCCCTCCCACCAAGATACACCTAAGCCAGTAGGTGGGAGGTAAATCGGCTGTCCACCTCCCAAGCATGAGACAAAATATTCAGGAACGGCCCCCATTCCCCGGAGGCGAAGGAGCCCCTGGTTACGGCGGCGATCAGGATCGCTCCGGAGCAGGGGGTGCTAAAAATATCCGGGTAAAGACAGGCCGCCCCACGTTGATGAACCTTTGCACATACAATATAAGGACCATGAGAACTGAATCCGACTTACTAGCTTTACTAGAGGAACTCTCTTCCATTAAATGGGATGTAGTAGGACTCTGCGAAGTTAGAAGACTAGGTGAAGAGCAGAAGTTATTAAATGAGGGACATGTGCTCTATTGGAGAGGAAAACCTCTGGGTAGCAAACAGGAATTAGGGGTAGGATTCTT
>NC_091578.1:19213892-19223892 GCF_042767895.1 Penaeus vannamei | reverse complement strand
GCATGGAAATTTGCCATCTTCGGTGTGGTGTTTTCTGGTTAGTTTCAATGTCATGGAATGTCTTTCAAGTGCAGTTATTTGATTTTCAACCCACAAAGACACATATAACCTGTATATATTTACGCTGCTATTCTATTTGAAAAAAGAAAGAAAACAAAGATACTGTACTGGTATGTTTTACAATTTTGAATATTGTGCATGTAGAGACAAAATTCACACAACTGTATTTATCTGGTTTATAGAATGATCATCGGACAGCTATCGGTTAGAAATTATGATTGTCAGAAAATCAATCAAGGCATTCATAGAAGGAAACAAATTGCTAACGTGAAAGATTATTTTGAGCTCCAACATCCTTCATACCTCCACCATTCATCGGGGGCAATCTACCTAGTTGACTATTACGTTAAAGCAAACTATTTTATATCCCGGTAAGTTCTTTATCTCTAGTAATCTTTCGGTAGACAATGCTGTTTTGCTGCCTCAAAACAACTCGCCTCATCATAACACAGCACTAAAAAGTTGCAAGTATTATAATAGTAGTAGCAGTAAATAAATAAGCCACATCTCACTGCGGTAAGATACGAAATTAGGAATCGGCCCTTGAAAAATTCTTGGAAATTTTCCTTTTATAATCACTATCGCTTGCGCCCAAAGACGCAGCATTGAGTTTCCCGCTTGGCCATGAGAGCATGTCTGCATTGGGCACATCCAATCTGGCGCTGGAAAATTAACTAGCTGGATATTTGTTAACCATAAAAAAATGGTTGTTCGATCCAGTCTTTTTTGTGGTAAAGTGCTCTCGATCACTTTACACAGACACCTTTCCGTTGAAGAATATTATTCTTTTGTTTGACTCCAGGTCTACATTGCTTTTATAGACCTTAATTTGATCGGCTTTTCTGTTGTTGGTCAAGTTGTGAGCTTTCCGCAATTGTTCATTTGGCAAAGTGAGCCATGCTTAGGCCAATGATCTACGCCGCGCGGTAAATAGGCGCTTCAAAACCTTGTGCGGCTATTGAAGCGGTAGATGTACAGAAGTGGGTCCCAGCAAATGTAATGAAATATAACTTCGCAACTGTACATTCGCCGACGATAGAAAATATACCACCGACCCTGCGACGAGGCATTTCTGGACGACGGCTCAGCCAAACTGTGACGGCAACACACGCACGAACATACTCTAATGAACAGTTGCAGTCAAGGCTCCGGTAAAACATGTTTCGAATTCCGTTTCGAATATCCGCTATGTATATATATATATATATATATATATATATATATATATATATATATATCGGATGTAAATAGGTTAAGACAGATTCGAAACTCCAATTCATTAAAAGACTTTTGACCATAACTGAACCCTCCAGTGGTTAAGTGTGTTGCATTAAAATGCACATACTTGCATTTAAATGAATATTAGCAACTTTCATCAATGAAGAATCCAATTCATATCAGCTTGCTCTCTAATAGGACACTGTCATAGTTGGAATTATATAGAAATTCGTCTGCTAAGCGTAAATAAAAATACGACCGACGGATGATATCACTACGGATTTTTTTTCATAGGCTGTATTTTTAATATGACTATAGATGGTTTTATGCAAACGAAAAGTACTCAAAGTACTATTGCAATATTTTCATATGTTTGAAGAAATTAAACAAAAATTGTTGACATCATCCTGGTATAAACTGATGTGAGTGGCAGACCACATGTCACCAATGGAAATTTCATCCGATGTCCCTTTAGCTGGGCATCACCCAAGGCAAAGTCAGTCCCATAAAGTGACTTTATAACAAGGATCGGCAACCTTTTGAACATAGCGTGTCAATTTATAATTAACGCCTTCGTATTCTTGCATAGGCATAACATAAATATAATATTTTTGTAGCATTTAGTATTCTTTGTAACACACACACAAAAAAAAAAATGCTCTATAATTTTAGATTTATACTCACCATATTAATATCTGGTCACACTGAGCTTCAAACAACCCGCAGAGTGATTCGTTGTAAGCCTGCTGCGATAGGGGTTGAGGGTATGCTGCATGTATGAAAGCATCTGGATCTCTCCTCTTTCTCTCTCTAACGTATTATTTTGCTGTTTATTTTTTTTCTTTAAACCACATAGCGTGCCATAGACAAGAGCTCTCCGTGCCAAGTCTGGCACTCGTGCCAAAGGTTGCCGACATCTGCTTTATAACTTCAGCCCTACAACAGAATCACCATGAATTGTCGTATAATCTTTAGATAAATCAAGTCTACGGGTTCAATGTCGCCTTTTCTGAATTTATACATCTAATACACTTTCTATAAAGAGGTGCGGGTGCATTTTATGCTGTTGAATGTTGTTACATTACTAGTTTAATAATGTTTGTATTGTACATCGTTTTATGTAGTGCGATGGTAAGCAATTAAGGCAGAGAATCCTATAATCAACAGACTCTGACCCTACGCACTTACCGTCAAACTTGAAAACGATTAACATTATATGCCCCGTAAAAGAAGGATTTAGTAAATTAAATTTTCAATTCAATAATTGCTGTTTTAAGCTATTATCGTTTATCTTATTAAAGTTAACTGTAATTTACTATTCGTCCGTTTATAATAGTGTCTGGTTCATTGCTATTATTTATATTTATTTTCTTTCTCAACCAGTGTCTAGAAAAGCGGCCCTGCACTGTGTTGGAGGGGGGGGGGGCGGCAACGATAATGAAATTACCATTGTATGATTTTATCATTCAGAGCCAATTTCTATTAAATGTATTATGTATTTCATTACGAAGCAGTTACGATGATCCAGTCACACACACAAAAAAGCTGGCATCGAACCCGTTGAGGGTTCAGTCACGTCTAAAAGTTTTTTAATGAACTGAAGCTTCGAATATACCTTACCCTATACAAAAAGTGTAGTATTAAGCGGATGTTCGAAATGGAATTCAAAACATATTTTACCACGACTTCTTTATTAGAATATGTTCGTAAGTGTGTTCTGTCATAGTTGGTTGAGCCACTGTCCAAAACACTCCATACCTCATCGCAGGTTCGGCGGAGGTGTTATACTCTCTGAGTTATATTTCATTACACTTGCTAGGACCCACTTCCGTACATCTACCAACCAACCGATTGAAATAAACATAGTGTAAATAATATTTCTGTGAATGAGGCTAAAACCCTAGGTATTTTGTAACAAAAGAATATTGGTCGAATATAAATAACCAGTGAGTGTATCAATGAATAGTTTTTGAAACTAAGTAAGCCATTTGATCTTTTGTTTTCTTTTAAAAAGTGATTAAAACATGTAATATTATCATCAAATCCGATATCTTGGAATTGTTTGATAACGAAATGGCAACAGCTATGGTGGGGGGGACGGCATTTCCCTTATTCTAACGCAACGAGTAGCAATAATTTTAGCTGCATATTTATTGAAACACGAAAAACGCTTCATGCTTTAAACATCTACATATGACAGTAAAATCAAACCAAAAATTGTTCAAAAGTCCTTTGTAAATACTTCTCGTAGCTGCTAGTCTGATGAATTAAAGAGATTGCTTTTCCTTTTTGCTAGGATCAAACACATTCAATAAACAGCAACCATGCTACTTTATATTCTTCATTATAGAATTGTTAGATGCTTCATCATTGTGTGTGTGTGTGTGTATGTATGTATGTATGTGTGTGTGTGTGAGTGTTTCCATTAGTAAGATTAGCTGCTATTAGATGATGCAGCCACCATTAGTACTTTAAAAGTTCTCAATGATTTTACAAAGATTTTTAGCCGATTTATTTGCCATACATAATGTTTAGAACATGAAACTTTTTCGTGTTTTAATAAATATGCAATTACAATTGATATTTCTTAAGTTGAAAAAAGGGGAAATGCCGCCTCTCCATCATAGGTGTTACCGTTTTCATAAACAAACTGTAGCGTGGTTAAGTGTGGGGGCACCGACACTCACCCGACTACAGGAGCTGACGAGTGATCCTCGGACCGTAGAGAAGATGTGGGGATGGGCATGGGGAAAAGCCGGCCATTTCTACCTCCTACAAGAGTCGTGATACAAACTGTTCATGCAAACGGCTTTATTTACGAGCACTATCACTACTACAGCCTCGGTATCACAGATTCAGACACATGAAAATCACTGGAAAACAGGTAGCGCAGCAGTACATTACAAAATATCACGAAATGCACAAATATCAAAGTCAGGAATCCTCCCCAGCCCACACTCACACCTCTCCATAGTCAAGGTGACCCGCCAACTGCCCTCTGTGGCGACTCCATGGCGCGTCACGGCAGGAGTAGCCACGTATCCAAATTGTAAGAGGTTTGAGTGTGGGTTAAACGAGCTCCTATCGGACCCAAAACTTACAATGTATACTTCTGGAGGTGGGGCGTTTAGAAAAAGGGCAAGGGCTTGCCAAAAGGGCATCAGAAAAGGCATTAAAAATAAAAATGAAAACCCCAAGTGGGCAACACGACCACCCGTTCGCATAAGCGAATCCATGAATCCGGGCGCGTTCGTGTAACTAAAAATACGTAACTCTATAGTTCCTCCCCCGGGACGGAAAACGCCACACCTCCGGAAGGGCCAGTACCCTAAAACAATACGCACAAAGAAATTTAAAATCATAAAAACGGTAAAACTAAAAAAACATCAAAACACAAACATAAAATATCAAAATACAAAAGTGACGTAAAAATAAATCACAATAAGAACAAACACAAACTTCACGACACAGCACAAAGCTCAGGAGCTTTAAGGCACTCTATAGTTTGCTTCAGTAGCTCAAAACACTTTCAAAGCTCGCTTTTCAAACAAAAGTCACTCACACACCACTCGGTCATCTTCCTCGAGGAAGTCCACTTCAAAGGCTGGAGTATAGGGGCGCATCTAGTTGGCATGGACCCTGACAGCACGGTATGGGGGCCGAAGGTCCAGGACATCGTAACTAACAGGGCCTAACCACTTCTGCACATGGCAGGGACCAAGCCAGCGATCACCCAAAGGTCCACGGTTCCCTTGAATCTTGCGCAAGATCTGAGCACCTTCCTCATAAGGGCCTGAGGTGCGAGTAACCTGGTCATACTGGGCCTTGTTGGTCTCTCGCATCTTCCTGCTCACCTCAACAGCTAGGCGGTGAGCGTCTGCAAGGCGTGCCAAAGACACGCGGTTAGTCAGGCCCTTCCCAAAGAACACCATATGACCTGTCAGCAAGTACAGTGGCTGGTCCCCCACGGCCCGATGGATGGCTGAGTTCAGGGCGAGGCGCACAGCAGGCAGTGAGTGGGCCACTGCGAAGGAGCCTGCCTTGCTAGCGCCGCCAATGTGTCCTTCACTATCCGGTTGGTGCGCTCCACCACCCCATTGGACTGGGGGTGATAAGCCACTGAAAAAGAGTGCTGCACTTGCAATGCCTCCAGAAGCGAGCGCCACTCATCAGAGAACTCCAGGCCATTGTCTGTGAGATGGTCGGGTGGCCCAAAGAATGTCACGTAGTGATCAACAAAAGCCCGCAGCACTCTGTTGGCATTCTTGTCATGCAGTGGACTCAGACGGGTGCTCTTCGTGCGCCGGGAAAATACCTCAACCAGAGGCTGGTGATCGGTCCAAACTTCAAAACGTCGGCCATAGATGTACGGGTCAAAGGCTCGGACAACTTCCACCACAGCCAGCGCCTCCAGGTCGGGTCTCAGCATCCTTCAGGGTACGGGACCAGTAGGCGACAGCATGAGGCACACCCTCTACGTCACGCTGAAAAAGGGCCCCACCTAAAGCCTGTTTGCTGGCGTCACAGTGCACCTCAAAGGGCTGACTGAAGTTCGGCAGGCAAAGCACTGGGTTGTTGACCAAGATGTCCTTCAAAGCGGTGAAGGCCAGCTGAGCAGTGTCTTCCCACTCAAACTTCACCCCTTTCTTGATAAGGGCTGTCAGAGGCTTAGCCATCGCCGCGAACTCCTGGATGTGGCGACGGAAGCAACCACAAGCACCCAGGAAGCGGCGGACATCCTGCACTGAGCGAGGTCGCTTCATGTCAGTAATGGCAGCAGTCTTGTCGGGGTTGGGTCTCACACCCTCAGGACCAACAATGAAGCCCAAGAGCTTCACCTGGTGCTTGGCAAGCTCACTTTTCTCCAGGTTTAACTTCATCCCTGCGTCATGCAGAAGAGCTAGAGTGTCCTGGAGATGCTGCAGGTATTCGCTGAAGCTTGCCGATGCAACCACCACATCGTCCAAATACGCAAGGGTGTGATGTCCCAAGACAGAAGCCAAGACAACGTTCATGGTCCTCTGGAACGTCTTCGGTGCAGTTGAGAGGCCGAAGGGAAGTCTGCGAAACTGCAACAGTCGATGGCCGTCACTGAAGGCAGTCTTTTGGCGATCAGGGTGCACAGAGATGGCCCAGTAGGCTGACCGACTGTCGAGAACAGTGGACCAGGTGCGCCCTGTCAGAGAGTCCAGCATCTCGTCAATGCGGGGAAGAGTGTAGGCGTCTGGGGTCGTCACCTGATTCAGGCCCCGGTAGTCGACACAGAACCGGTGAGTTCCATCCCTCTTCTTGACCAGTACCACCGGTGACAGCCAAGGGCTCGAGGATGGTTCAATAACGCCTTGGATCAACATACGGTCACACTCTGTGCGTATCCCTTCTTTCATCTTCTGTGGAAGCCTCCACAGTCGCACACAATCTGGGGTATCGGTTGTAGTGACGATATGATGCTGCACTCCTGGAACATGCCCTATTGCCAGCTTGTGTCCTGAGAACAGAGTTGGGAAACGGTCTAGCACTTCACACAGCTGCCCCTCCTGGTCTACTGTCAAATGCCCGCGGGCAATGGGAAGGGGAGCACCGACTGCCTCAGTGCCACCAGTACCTGAGTCTACAGCAGCACAGGCAGCCTCCAACTCGTCATGCTGACACGCTTCATCCAGGGCAGGTGTGTCCGGAAACACGAAGTCCTCGTCCTCATACCCAAAGTCCAGACATGCAGTACTGTGATAATCATCGTCCTGGAACTCACCACAGGCCAAAAACTCGTCCTCCTCTGGGAACTCTTCTGACTCCAGGTCTGGAGTGGCCATGGCCATCAAGTGTTCTGCAGGAGGCTTGCTGTCTGGGGTGTCGGAGGTCATCGCAGATGTTGGGACTATGCATACCACCTCTGGTTCCAGGAAAGAAGCATACCCCAACACAGTACCTGGATGATCAGTGCAGGTCTCAACAATGGCCAGGCGTGTGTCATCAGGAGAGCTGCAGGTCACAGTAGCAGCCACAAACTTGCCAGACCTAGCCTCTACCAGTCTCCTCAGCTACATGGACAGGTGAGATAGCTACCGGTGAAGGGGACTGCGATAGCTCAGGGACCTCCACTGCTTCAGGGGTCTCATCAGCGGCATCATGGCAAGCAGGCAAGTGATAACCAGTTGTGCCCCCTCTGGTGAACGATATTCGGTGACGGTAGCCATCTAACTCCACGTAGTTCTTGGAAGAGAGACCTTCGAGGATCATGCGGACAGGGAAGCGGTGTAACAGGTCCATACCCATCAAGATGTCGCCGGGGAAGCGAAGACCCTCTATAACACAGGTCCGGTGGGTGACATCAGCTTCGGATGGATGGTGAAAGCAAGAGCCACTTCTGCCACAGCAGGGGTCAGCTGGCCTGAGACGCCCTGTAACGCTCTTGAGCTGGCGTGCAAGCGGACTCCTGGCAGGCGTGTAACGGCCTCCCTCTTCATCATCGTCACCTCTGACCCTGTGTCCAAAAAGCAGGAAAACGTCTTACCCTCCACCTCAAGGACTATCATGGGCCATCCAGTGAACCTAGTTCTTGGCTGGCTGTTCAGTTCCCGTTGTGCTAGCACGGCCACCCGCAAGCTGGGAGACTCCACCTGAGCGGCCTTGGCCAAAGGGACACGTAGCTCTCAGGTGCCCTGTCTCACCACAGTTGTAGCACCGACCTCTACCTCGCTGGTGTGATGGCCCTCCATCAGATGGTAGTCGCACCAGGGTCGCTGCCGACTTCCCTTCCTGTGAGGAGACCATCTGCGGGGTGATGTTGCGGCAGGGGTCCGAGCTGGCTGTGAACCTGTGCCAGGAACAGTGGACACAGGTGTCCCACCAACCAGCGCCGCTCGAGGCAGAAGGTCCCCGTAAAACTCCGTGGCCACACCACGGAACTGGTCCCGGAGTTGAGCCTTGAAACTCACCCAGTCCTGTATGTTGGTGAACACAGGACTGTTCAGCACTGACCAGGCATATCTGCTAACTCTGCTGCGTGCCATGCGGATGTAAGCCTCGGTGGCAGGCCGGGCCGAAAACTCAATACTGGATATCCAGGACTCCAGCTCCTGACTTCGCTGAATGCCCTGGGAGGCAGGCGTCTCACTACAAAAGACGGGCACCTCATCACGTCCACTGGCCAGTGTAGAGTAAGGACCGGCATGACTACACGGTTGAGCTGGCTCTGACTGGAAGTAGGGCATTGTACAATTCACAGCTGCTGGAGGCGCCATGTATAGATGGGCAGGGGGCTCTGAGACCGGTGTAGCTTGCTGCAGGTGCGGCCCATACTGTGTCGGCTGAGGCAGCACTGAGGGTTGCGGATGGGCCGCAGGCCCTGGTATGGACCCCGACAACATGGGTGGTGGTGGTTGCAATCCGGCTGCAGAGGAGGAAGCTGGCTCTCTGGAGGTAGCAGCTGCAACCCACTGGTGCCCTAGGGTGTCTCTCCTATCTCCTGCATCAGCATCTGGCTGGCCACCCAACACAGGAACCAAGTACGAGGCTACAGGTGCAGGATGTTGCGTACTTACAGTCACAGGTGGAGGCAGACGAGGCGGCTGCTCAGCGACCTCCTCACTACGAGGCTGAAGGGTTGACAAGGGTGGTAGCGTAGCAGCAGCAGCTGTCACCATCCCTTCGGCAGCGGTGGACGGTGTGGGCTGCTGGCTCTTCAGGAGAGTCGCCAATGCCTGCATCTGTGACTGCATGCGGGTCAGCTGGTCCCCTATCTGCGCACCCAACCAGTCCATAAGCCGGGCTTCCAACTCAGCCAGTTGCGCTTGCGGCAGCTCTAAGCCACTAGCCGCAACAGCCCGCGCATCTTGCAGCACACCTCCCGAAGCCATGGGTGGTTCAGCCTCAAGTCCTGCGTCCTCCGGGGTCGGTGGGCGAGACCCTGGCTGCGAGGTCTTACTGCGGGGCATGGCAGTCAGCGACTGTGAGCTGTGGGGCCGTGAAGTGCGTAACCGCAAACTATACTGGGCTGGCCCACAGCCCTCCACATCGCACTGAAAAATATCACTGCACTTTAGGCACGACACACTGGCGGTAACTCAACACCCTGCGGACAAAGCATCTTTCACTCAACACGGTTCACAAGCAGAGGCACCACAGAAATAAATAAAATAAATAAAAAGTTGATAAAAACAAACAGTTCACAAAGGTATGCACTACACAAGTAAAACAATACCAAAGTTCATAAAAACAAAGAGCACTGGTAAAACAAATAAAACATAAAAAGGCAAAAATGGCAAAATGACAAAGGTTAAAATGGGTACTGGCCGGACCTAAAGCACACAAGTAAAATAGAATAAAAAAAACAATAAAAATACATAAAATGAACCCTGAGAAAATCAGAAAAAGCAGCAGTAAAACCTGCTAAAAGCAATACAAGTACCCACTAAAACAAAAATCGAAAAAGCCGTAAAATGAAACGTGAGAAAATAAAAGCAAGATGCAGTAAAACCTGCTAAAAATACAATTACCCATAAAAGTTAAAGTGAACAGCTAGAAACAAACCCAATAAAACAAAACAAAAAAACATAAAAGTCAAGTATAAAACAAGAAAAAAATTAAACCCCATGACATTTACCTAAAACAATTAATACTAAAACCCCATGACATTTAAAGTAAAACAATTAATACTAATACCTCATGAAATTTAAGTAAAAGAATTAATACAATAAAAACAAGGCGCGGGCAGGGATGT
>NC_091578.1:19187038-19189538 GCF_042767895.1 Penaeus vannamei | reverse complement strand
AGTGAACCCGGAGGGTAGCCATAACCAATCTATGATCAGTACCACAGAACTCGGGACTCCTATACACCCTGCAGTTCTGGAGGATCATCCAATGACTGCTAACGAAAATGTGGTAGATCTCCTTGGCTGTATTACTCACATTACTATACCATGTCCAAGAATTTGGGTCTGGGCACTGGTACCAGGAGACAGAAATACTTTAATTTCTGGGATCTTGCAAAATCCCGGAAAAGGAGGGAATTCTCGCTGCTGGTATCAACTTCCAAACCATGAGGACCGACAGACTTCTCATAGCCAGCTCAATAGCAGCCAGATACCACAATGAAGTCACCCAGAACAATACGAATACCTCGCCTGGGACAACTGTCTGTCACAGATGCAAGTTTACGTCAAATGAAGCCAAATGATAGCTTCAGTCTCATTACCATTATACACTCATTGACTGGAGTGACCTCTACCACCGAGGGCTGTAACCTACTGGAGATAGCTATGGCTACTCCCTGAAGATGCTGACCATCACTTCAGCCTGACCAGTAATAGGTGTAACCACCTACACTGATCATACCGCTGCTAGGTCTTCTCACCTCCGAGAGAGCAGCCACCCCAACTCCGGGTGGACGCTACCTCTGCCACCTCCGCCGATGCTGCCCCACATAAAAGGCGGCAGGCTGCGGGACCCATCGTCCACCTGTGGGGTTCCCTAAGGCTTTGCCCCACAAGCTTAATATCGGGCTGGTGGCTGCCAGAATGCAGGCGGGACGAAGAGCTCCCGTTCCCATCCTGCGCTCCAGCAGCCGCCCTCCCAGCGGGGTCTGCAGCCCGCCTCTCTCACTGGGTAGGAGGGACATTTCCCCTCCCCCTAGCATTACCAATTATTCATGACACTGCCGATGGGTTATTTCTGGGGGAGGAGGACTGGCAAGGCCCACCTTCCTCGAGCCTCCCATTAACCCCAGGGGGCTTAGGGGCAGGAGTTAGTACAAGGCCAGGGCATGTCCACACACCGGTGGGCCATGACCCTGTACCTCTGGGGCCTCCTGCTGCTCCGAGATCCCCTACAGTTCACCCTGGGACCACAAGGTGCCAGTTTCCATAGGTAGCCACGAGGAGGCCCTGCAGAAGTTTTGATGATGGAGAGGCTATACACTGGCAGGGGAGACGTGCAGCGCTTCTCCCTTTTTCGCACAAGGCTAGCCAGCGGTGGCAGCTGCAAGCGAGAAGGCATGCAAGCACTTAATACAATCTAGGCTACCACACCATTGCTTCACACCACCCTGCACCTGAAGCACCCACCCAACATGTTTAAATATATATATATATATATATATATATATATATATATATATATGTATATATATTTATATATATACATATATATATATGTTGATATATATATGCATATATATATATATATATATATATATATATATATATATATATATATATATATATTGTTAAGCTCGAACGGTCACAGGATAGCACGCTAACCTCAACAGCTGTTAAAGGTCCGACTGTGCACGTGGAGGCGAGCACTCCTAGTCCCCTTGTCTTAGAAGCTATCAGGTCGAAAGAAACACTGTTCACTTCACCAAGGGGTTTATTAATCCTCAGGAATTACGGCACATCAAACACAGTGTGATAATTACGGTCTCAGGAGGGGAAATGAAAGGAAGGGTTGCGAACACGTCTTCCTCAGACAAGAGTCCCAGGCGATCTCTCTCTGTGGGACGAGACTCCACCCTTCCACACCATTACCCCCTCCTTACAAAAGGCCGACCCGGCCGCATATTTAACATAAGATAAAGCATACATTATTTCCTTTTTAACTGGTCCAGTACACAAACTTAAATATACTTGTACATCATTTAATTTTAATTGACGACATAATCATTCATCTACTCTGGTGGCTGCCTCCATCAGTTTGAGTGAACCCCCCACCCCCACAATGGGCACGCTGTTCTGTCTCGTTAGTAGAAGTGTCCACATCCACCAATGACCCGCCAGCTGTCTCTTCCACTCCAACACAGCCACTGCTCCACTGCTCCTCTTCCTCATTCCTTTCCACTTCCTCTTGGTCCTTGCTTCTGGTACTTCCTTCTTCGGTGGCACAGCTTCTGGTACTTCCTTCTCCTTGACTACCTTATCAGGTCGTACAGTTTTTGGTAGACCCTTCTTACGTGGCACAATTTCTGGTACTTCCTTCTCTTTGACTACCTTATCAGGTGGTACAGTTTTTGGTAGACCCTTCTTACGTGGCACAGTTTCTGGTACTTCCTTCTCTTTGACTACCTTCTCAGGTGGCACAGCTGGTATTTCCTTCTTAACTACCTCCTCAGATGGCACAGCTTCTGCTACTTCCTTCTCCTTGTCTAGCGGTACAGGTGGCACAGCTTCTGGTACTTCCTTCTCCTTGTCTAGCGGTACAGGTGGCACAGCTGCAGGTACTTCCTTTTCCTAGCCTACCGGTACAGGTGGCACAGCTTCTGGTACTTCCTTCTCC
>NC_091578.1:19156480-19168980 GCF_042767895.1 Penaeus vannamei | reverse complement strand
CTAGATTTCGCCGGTTTTTCGACTTTTGGGATTTTTCTCCTTTTAGCCTTTTTCTCATTATAGATGGGCTTTATAATGATAATTATCATCATTATTGTCATTATCATCATCATTATTATCATTACTGTCATTATTGCCCTAATTACCCTTAATATAGTCATTATAATAATCATTATCTTAATTATTAATGTCATTTTCATCATTATAATGATTTTAATAATGATATTGACAATAATGATAATTCTTGAGATAATAACAATAATGATAATGATTATAATAACAATAATGGCCGGGATATATTTAATTTTATTATTATTTCTATCATTGTCGTTATTATTAGTGTTATTAGTAGGAAAATCATTAGAATATTGTTGAGTATTCTTATTATCGCAATTATTAGGCAAATCATCATTATAACTATCATTATATAATTTTTATCATAATTATTGTCCTAATTACTCGCATGATTATCATTATTACCGTCATTATTGATGGGGTTATCATCAAAATCATCCTAATTAGTAGAATTATTGCTAAAATCATCATAATCATCATTTAAACTGGAAAAAGGGGGGTTTTCGACTCATCTCTCAGAAGGCTGTATTTTGCTAGATTTCGCCGGTTTTTCGACTTTTGGGATTTTTCTCCTTTTAGCCTTTTTCTCATTATAGATGGGCTTTATAATGATAATTATCATCATTATTGTCATTATCATCATCATTATTATCATTACTGTCATTATTGCCCTAATTACCCTTAATATAGTCATTATAATAATCATTATCTAAATTATTAATGTCATTTTCATCATTATAATGATTTTAATAATGATATTGACAATAATGATAATTCTTGAGATAATAACAATAATGATAATGATTATAATAACAATAATGGCCGGGATATATTTAATTTTATTTTTATTTCTATCATTGTCGTTATTATTAGTGTTATTAGTAGGAAAATCATTAGAATATTGTTGAGTATTCTTATTATCGCAATTATTAGGCAAATCATCATTATAACTATCATTATATAATTTTTATCATAATTATTGTCCTAATTACTCGCATGATTATGATTATTACCGTCATTATTGATGGGGTTATCATCAAAATCATCCTAATTAGTAGAATTATTGCTAAAATCATCATAATCATCATTTAAACTGGAAAAAGGGGGGTTTTCGAGTCATCTCTCAGAAGGCTGTATTTTGCTAGATTTCGCCGGTTTTTCGACTTTTTGGATTTTTCTCCTTTTAGCCTTTTTCTCATTATAGATGGGCTTTATAATGATAATTATCATCATTATTGTCATTATCATCATCATTATTATCATTACTGTGATTATTGCCCTAATTACCCTTAATATAGTCATTATAATAATCATTATCTTAATTATTAATGTCATTTTCATTATAATAATGATTTTAATAATGATAATGGCAATAATGATAATTCTAGAAAGAATAACAACAATAAAATTTATTATAATAACAATAATAGCCGTGTTATAATTACTTTTATTATTATTTCTGTTATCATTGTCGTTATTATTAGTGTTATTAGTAGGAAATTATTAGAATTGTGTTGATTATTGCTATTATTGCAATTATTACGCAAATCATCATTATAAGTATCATTGTATAATTATTATCATAATTATTGTCCAAATTACTCTCATAATTACCATTATTATCGTCATTATTGTCATTATTGATGGGGTTATCATCAAAATCATCCTAATTAGCAGAATTAATGGTAAAATCATCATAATCATCATTTAAACTGGAAAAAGGGGGGTTTTCGAGTCATCTCTCAGAAGGCTGTATTTTGCTAGATTTCGCCGGTTTTTCGACTTTTGGGATTTTTCTCCTTTTAGCCTTTTTCTCATTATAGATGGGCTTTATAATGATAATTATCATCATTATTGTCATTATCATCATCATTATTATCATTACTGTCATTATTGCCCTAATTACCCTTAATATAGTCATTATAATAATCATTATCTAAATTATTAATGCCATTTTCATCATTATAATGATTTTAATAATGATATTGACAATAATGATAATTCTTGAGATAATAACAATAATGATAATGATTATAATAACAATAATGGCCGGGATATATTTAATTTTATTTTTATTTCTATCATTGTCGTTATTATTAGTGTTATTAGTAGGAAAATCATTAGAATATTGTTGAGTATTCTTATTATCGCAATTATTAGGCAAATCATCATTATAACTATCATTATATAATTTTTATCATAATTATTGTCCTAATTACTCGCATGATTATCATTATTACCGTCATTATTGATGGGGTTATCATCAAAATCATCCTAATTAGTAGAATTATTGCTAAAATCATCATAATCATCATTTAAACTGGAAAAAGGGGGGTTTTCGACTCATCTCTCAGAAGGCTGTATTTTGCTAGATTTCGCCGGTTTTTCGACTTTTTGGATTTTTCTCCTTTTAGCCTTTTTCTCATTATAGATGGGCTTTATAATGATAATTATCATCATTATTGTCATTATCATCATCATTATTATCATTACTGTGATTATTGCCCTAATTACCCTTAATATAGTCATTATAATAATCATTATCTTAATTATTAATGTCATTTTCATTATTATAATGATTTTAATAATGATAATGGCAATAATGATAATTCTAGAAAGAATAACAACAATAAAATTTATTATAATAACAATAATAGCCGTGTTATAATTACTTTTATTATTATTTCTGTTATCATTGTCGTTATTATTAGTGTTATTAGTAGGAAATTATTAGAATTGTGTTGATTATTGCTATTATTGCAATTATTACGCAAATCATCATTATAAGTATCATTGTATAATTATTATCATAATTATTGTCCAAATTACTCTCATAATTACCATTATTATCGTCATTATTGTCATTATTGATGGGGTTATCATCAAAATCATCCTAATTAGCAGAATTAATGGTAAAATCATCATAATCATCATTTAAACTGGAAAAAGGGGGGTTTTCGACTCATCTCTCAGAAGGCTGTATTTTGCTAGATTTCGCCGGTTTTTCGACTTTTGGGATTTTTCTCCTTTTAGCCTTTTTCTCATTATAGATGGGCTTTATAATGATAATTATCATCATTATTGTCATTATCATCATCATTATTATCATTACTGTGATTATTGCCCTAATTACCCTTAATATAGTCATTATAATAATCATTATCTAAATTATTAATGTCATTTTCATTATTATAATGATTTTAATAATGATATTGACAATAATGATAATTCTTGAGATAATAACAATAATGATAATGATTATAATAACAATAATAGCCGTGTTATAATTCCTTTTATTATTATTTCTGTTATCATTGTCGTTATTATTAGTGTTATTAGTAGGAAATTATTAGAATATTGTTGAGTATTCTTATTATCGCAATTATTAGGCAAATCATCATTATAAGTATCATTATATAATTTTTATCATAATTATTGTCCAAATTACTCTCATAATTACCATTATTACCGTCATTATTGATGGGGTTATCATCAAAATCATCCTAATTAGCAGAATTAATGGTAAAATCATCATAATCATCATTTAAACTGGAAAAAGGGGGGTTTTCGAGTCATCTCTCAGAAGGCTGTATTTTGCTAGATTTCGCCGGTTTTTCGACTTTTTGGATTTTTCTCCTTTTAGCCTTTTTCTCATTATAGATGGGCTTTATAATGATAATTATCATCATTATTGTCATTATCATCATCATTATTATCATTACTGTGATTATTGCCCTAATTACCCTTAATATAGTCATTATAATAATCATTATCTTAATTATTAATGTCATTTTCATTATTATAATGATTTTAATAATGATAATGGCAATAATGATAATTCTAGAAAGAATAACAACAATAAAATTTATTATAATAACAATAATAGCCGTGTTATAATTACTTTTATTATTATTTCTGTTATCATTGTCGTTATTATTAGTGTTATTAGTAGGAAATTATTAGAATTGTGTTGATTATTGCTATTATTGCAATTATTAGGCAAATCATCATTATAAGTATCATTGTATAATTATTATCATAATTATTGTCCAAATTACTCTCATAATTACCATTATTATCGTCATTATTGTCATTATTGATGGGGTTATCATCAAAATCATCCTAATTAGCAGAATTAATGGTAAAATCATCATAATCATCATTTAAACTGGAAAAAGGGGGGTTTTCGACTCATCTCTCAGAAGGCTGTATTTTGCTAGATTTCGCCGGTTTTTCGACTTTTGGGATTTTTCTCCTTTTAGCCTTTTTCTCATTATAGATGGGCTTTATAATGATAATTATCATCATTATTGTCATTATCATCATCATTATTATCATTACTGTCATTATTGCCCTAATTACCCTTAATATAGTCATTATAATAATCATTATCTTAATTATTAATGTCATTTTCATCATTATAATGATTTTAATAATGATATTGACAATAATGATAATTCTTGAGATAATAACAATAATGATAATGATTATAATAACAATAATGGCCGGGATATATTTAATTTTATTTTTATTTCTATCATTGTCGTTATTATTAGTGTTATTAGTAGGAAAATCATTAGAATATTGTTGAGTATTCTTATTATCGCAATTATTAGGCAAATCATCATTATAACTATCATTATATAATTTTTATCATAATTATTGTCCTAATTACTCGCATGATTATCATTATTACCGTCATTATTGATGGGGTTATCATCAAAATCATCCTAATTAGTAGAATTATTGCTAAAATCATCATAATCATCATTTAAACTGGAAAAAGGGGGGTTTTCGACTCATCTCTCAGAAGGCTGTATTTTGCTAGATTTCGCCGGTTTTTCGACTTTTGGGATTTTTCTCCTTTTAGCCTTTTTCTCATTATAGATGGGCTTTATAATGATAATTATCATCATTATTGTCATTATCATCATCATTATTATCATTACTGTCATTATTGCCCTAATTACCCTTAATATAGTCATTATAATAATCATTATCTTAATTATTAATGTCATTTTCATTATTATAATGATTTTAATAATGATAATGGCAATAATGATAATTCTAGAAAGAATAACAATGATGATAATGATTATAATAACAATAATAGCCGTGTTATAATTACTTTTATTATTATTTCTGTTATCATTGTCGTTATTATTAGTGTTATTAGTAGGAAATTATTAGAATTGTGTTGATTATTGCTATTATTGCAATTATTACGCAAATCATCATTATAAGTATCATTGTATAATTATTATCATAATTATTGTCCAAATTACTCTCATAATTACCATTATTACCGTCATTATTGATGGGGTTATCATCAAAATCATCCTAATTAGCAGAATTAATGGTAAAATCATCATAATCATCATTTAAACTGGAAAAAGGGGGGTTTTCGACTCATCTCTCAGAAGGCTGTATTTTGCTAGATTTCGCCGGTTTTTCGACTTTTGGGATTTTTCTCCTTTTAGCCTTTTTCTCATTATAGATGGGCTTTATAATGATAATTATCATCATTATTGTCATTATCATCATCATTATTATCATTACTGTGATTATTGCCCTAATTACCCTTAATATAGTCATTTTAATAATCATTATCTTAATTATTAATGTCATTTTCATCATTATGATGATTTTAATAATGATAATGACAATAATGATTTCTAGAAATATCAACAATAATTATGATTATAATAACAATAATAGCCATGTTATAATTACTTTTATTATTATTTTTGTTATCATTGTCGTTATTATTAGTGTTATTAGTAGGAAATTATTAGAATTGTGTTGATTATTGCAATTATTACGCAAATCATCATTATAAGTATCATTGTATAATTATTATCATAATTATTGTCCAAATTGCTCGCATGATTATCATTATTACCGTCATTATTGATGGGGTTATCATCAAAATCATCCTAATTAGCAGAATTAATGGTAAAATCATCATAATCATCATTTAAACTGGAAAAAGGGGGGTTTTCGACTCATCTCTCAGAAGGCTGTATTTTGCTAGATTTCGCCGGTTTTTCGACTTTTGGGATTTTTCTCCTTTTAGCCTTTTTCTCATTATAGATGGGCTTTATAATGATAATTATCATCATTATTGTCATTATCATCATCATTATTATCATTACTGTCATTATTGCCCTAATTACCCTTAATATAGTCATTATAATAATCATTATCTAAATTATTAATGTCATTTTCATCATTATAATGATTTTAATAATGATATTGACAATAATGATAATTCTTGAGATAATAACAATAATGATAATGATTATAATAACAATAATGGCCGGGATATATTTAATTTTATTTTTATTTCTATCATTGTCGTTATTATTAGTGTTATTAGTAGGAAAATCATTAGAATATTGTTGAGTATTCTTATTATCGCAATTATTAGGCAAATCATCATTATAACTATCATTATATAATTTTTATCATAATTATTGTCCTAATTACTCGCATGATTATCATTATTACCGTCATTATTGATGGGGTTATCATCAAAATCATCCTAATTAGTAGAATTAATGGTAAAATCATCATAATCATCATTTAAACTGGAAAAAGGGGGGTTTTCGACTCATCTCTCAGAAGGCTGTATTTTGCTAGATTTCGCCGGTTTTTCGACTTTTGGGATTTTTCTCCTTTTAGCCTTTTTCTCATTATAGATGGGCTTTATAATGATAATTATCATCATTATTGTCATTATCATCATCATTATTATCATTACTGTGATTATTGCCCTAATTACCCTTAATATAGTCATTATAATAATCATTATCTAAATTATTAATGTCATTTTCATCATTATAATGATTTTAATAATGATATTGACAATAATGATAATTCTTGAGATAATAACAATAATGATAATGATTATAATAACAATAATGGCCGGGATATATTTAATTTTATTTTTATTTCTATCATTGTCGTTATTATTAGTGTTATTAGTAGGAAAATCATTAGAATATTGTTGAGTATTCTTATTATCGCAATTATTAGGCAAATCATCATTATAACTATCATTATATAATTTTTATCATAATTATTGTCCTAATTACTCGCATGATTATCATTATTACCGTCATTATTGATGGGGTTATCATCAAAATCATCCTAATTAGTAGAATTATTGCTAAAATCATCATAATCATCATTTAAACTGGAAAAAGGGGGGTTTTCGACTCATCTCTCAGAAGGCTGTATTTTGCTAGATTTCGCCGGTTTTTCGACTTTTGGGATTTTTCTCCTTTTAGCCTTTTTCTCATTATAGATGGGCTTTATAATGATAATTATCATCATTATTGTCATTATCATCATCATTATTATCATTACTGTGATTATTGCCCTAATTACCCTTAATATAGTCATTATAATAATCATTATCTTAATTATTAATGTCATTTTCATTATAATAATGATTTTAATAATGATAATGGCAATAATGATAATTCTAGAAAGAATAACAACAATAAAATTTATTATAATAACAATAATAGCCGTGTTATAATTACTTTTATTATTATTTCTGTTATCATTGTCGTTATTATTAGTGTTATTAGTAGGAAATTATTAGAATTGTGTTGATTATTGCTATTATTGCAATTATTACGCAAATCATCATTATAAGTATCATTGTATAATTATTATCATAATTATTGTCCAAATTACTCTCATAATTACCATTATTATCGTCATTATTGTCATTATTGATGGGGTTATCATCAAAATCATCCTAATTAGCAGAATTAATGGTAAAATCATCATAATCATCATTTAAACTGGAAAAAGGGGGGTTTTCGAGTCATCTCTCAGAAGGCTGTATTTTGCTAGATTTCGCCGGTTTTTCGACTTTTGGGATTTTTCTCCTTTTAGCCTTTTTCTCATTATAGATGGGCTTTATAATGATAATTATCATCATTATTGTCATTATCATCATCATTATTATCATTACTGTCATTATTGCCCTAATTACCCTTAATATAGTCATTATAATAATCATTATCTAAATTATTAATGTCATTTTCATCATTATAATGATTTTAATAATGATATTGACAATAATGATAATTCTTGAGATAATAACAATAATGATAATGATTATAATAACAATAATGGCCGGGATATATTTAATTTTATTTTTATTTCTATCATTGTCGTTATTATTAGTGTTATTAGTAGGAAAATCATTAGAATATTGTTGAGTATTCTTATTATCGCAATTATTAGGCAAATCATCATTATAACTATCATTATATAATTTTTATCATAATTATTGTCCTAATTACTCGCATGATTATCATTATTACCGTCATTATTGATGGGGTTATCATCAAAATCATCCTAATTAGTAGAATTATTGCTAAAATCATCATAATCATCATTTAAACTGGAAAAAGGGGGGTTTTCGACTCATCTCTCAGAAGGCTGTATTTTGCTAGATTTCGCCGGTTTTTCGACTTTTTGGATTTTTCTCCTTTTAGCCTTTTTCTCATTATAGATGGGCTTTATAATGATAATTATCATCATTATTGTCATTATCATCATCATTATTATCATTACTGTGATTATTGCCCTAATTACCCTTAATATAGTCATTATAATAATCATTATCTTAATTATTAATGTCATTTTCATTATAATAATGATTTTAATAATGATAATAACAATAATGATAATTCTAGAAAGAATAACAACAATAAAATTTATTATAATAACAATAATAGCCGTGTTATAATTACTTTTATTATTATTTCTATCATTGTCGTTATTATTAGTGTTATTAGTAGGAAATTATTAGAATTGTGTTGATTATTGCTATTATTGCAATTATTACGCAAATCATCATTATAACTATCATTATATAATTTTTTATCATAATTATTGTCCTAATTACTCTCATAATTACCATTATTATCGTCATTATTGTCATTATTGATGGGGTTATCATCAAAATCATCCTAATTAGCAGAATTAATGGTAAAATCATCATAATCATCATTTAAACTGGAAAAAGGGGGGTTTTCGACTCATCTCTCAGAAGGCTGTATTTTGCTAGATTTCGCCGGTTTTTCGACTTTTGGGATTTTTCTCCTTTTAGCCTTTTTCTCATTATAGATGGGCTTTATAATGATAATTATCATCATTATTGTCATTATCATCATCATTATTATCATTACTGTCATTATTGCCCTAATTACCCTTAATATAGTCATTATAATAATCATTATCTAAATTATTAATGCCATTTTCATCATTATAATGATTTTAATAATGATATTGACAATAATGATAATTCTTGAGATAATAACAATAATGATAATGATTATAATAACAATAATGGCCGGGATATATTTAATTTTATTTTTATTTCTATCATTGTCGTTATTATTAGTGTTATTAGTAGGAAAATCATTAGAATATTGTTGAGTATTCTTATTATCGCAATTATTAGGCAAATCATCATTATAACTATCATTATATAATTTTTATCATAATTATTGTCCTAATTACTCGCATGATTATCATTATTACCGTCATTATTGATGGGGTTATCATCAAAATCATCCTAATTAGTAGAATTATTGCTAAAATCATCATAATCATCATTTAAACTGGAAAAAGGGGGGTTTTCGACTCATCTCTCAGAAGGCTGTATTTTGCTAGATTTCGCCGGTTTTTCGACTTTTGGGATTTTTCTCCTTTTAGCCTTTTTCTCATTATAGATGGGCTTTATAATGATAATTATCATCATTATTGTCATTATCATCATCATTATTATCATTACTGTGATTATTGCCCTAATTACCCTTAATATAGTCATTATAATAATCATTATCTTAATTATTAATGTCATTTTCATCATTATAATGATTTTAATAATGATATTGACAATAATGATAATTCTAGAAAGAATAACAATAATGATAATGATTATAATAACAATAATGGCCGGGATATATTTAATTTTATTATTTTTGTTATCATTGTCGTTATTATTATTAGGAAAATCATTAGAATAGTGTTGATTATTGCTATTATTGCAATTATTAGGCAAATCATCATTATAACTACCATTGTATAATTGTTATCATAGTTATTGTTCTAATTGTTCTCATAATTGTCATTATTATCGTCATTATTGTCATTATTGATGGGGTTATCATCAAAATCATCCTAATTAGCAGAATTAATGGTAAAATCATCATAATCATCATTTAAACTGGAAAAAGGGGGGTTTTCGACTCATCTCTCAGAAGGCTGTATTTTGCTAGATTTCGCCGGTTTTTCGACTTTTGGGATTTTTCTCCTTTTAGCCTTTTTCTCATTATAGATGGGCTTTATAATGATAATTATCATCATTATTGTCATTATCATCATCATTATTATCATTACTGTCATTATTGCCCTAATTACCCTTAATATAGTCATTATAATAATCATTATCTTAATTATTAATGTCATTTTCATTATTATAATGATTTTAATAATGATATTGACAATAATGATAATTCTTGAGATAATAACAATAATGATAATGATTATAATAACAATAATGGCCGGGATATATTTAATTTTATTTTTATTTCTATCATTGTCGTTATTATTAGTGTTATTAGTAGGAAAATCATTAGAATATTGTTGAGTATTCTTATTATCGCAATTATTACGCAAATCATCATTATAAGTATCATTATATAATTTTTATCATAATTATTGTCCTAATTACTCGCATGATTATCATTATTACCGTCATTATTGATGGGGTTATCATCAAAATCATCCTAATTAGCAGAATTAATGGTAAAATCATCATAATCATCATTTAAACTGGAAAAAGGGGGGTTTTCGAGTCATCTCTCAGAAGGCTGTATTTTGCTAGATTTCGCCGGTTTTTCGACTTTTTGGATTTTTCTCCTTTTAGCCTTTTTCTCATTATAGATGGGCTTTATAATGATAATTATCATCATTATTGTCATTATCATCATCATTATTATCATTACTGTGATTATTGCCCTAATTACCCTTAATATAGTCATTATAATAATCATTATCTTAATTATTAATGTCATTTTCATTATAATAATGATTTTAATAATGATAATGGCAATAATGATAATTCTAGAAAGAATAACAACAATAAAATTTATTATAATAACAATAATAGCCGTGTTATAATTACTTTTATTATTATTTCTGTTATCATTGTCGTTATTATTAGTGTTATTAGTAGGAAATTATTAGAATTGTGTTGATTATTGCTATTATTGCAATTATTACGCAAATCATCATTATAAGTATCATTGTATAATTATTATCATAATTATTGTCCAAATTACTCTCATAATTACCATTATTATCGTCATTATTGTCATTATTGATGGGGTTATCATCAAAATCATCCTAATTAGCAGAATTAATGGTAAAATCATCATAATCATCATTTAAACTGGAAAAAGGGGGGTTTTCGACTCATCTCTCAGAAGGCTGTATTTTGCTAGATTTCGCCGGTTTTTCGACTTTTGGGATTTTTCTCCTTTTAGCCTTTTTCTCATTATAGATGGGCTTTATAATGATAATTATCATCATTATTGTCATTATCATCATCATTATTATCATTACTGTCATTATTGCCCTAATTACCCTTAATATAGTCATTATAATAATCATTATCTAAATTATTAATGTCATTTTCATCATTATAATGATTTTAATAATGATATTGACAATAATGATAATTCTTGAGATAATAACAATAATGATAATGATTATAATAACAATAATGGCCGGGATATATTTAATTTTATTTTTATTTCTATCATTGTCGTTATTATTAGTGTTATTAGTAGGAAAATCATTAGAATATTGTTGAGTATTCTTATTATCGCAATTATTAGGCAAATCATCATTATAACTATCATTATATAATTTTTATCATAATTATTGTCCTAATTACTCGCATGATTATCATTATTACCGTCATTATTGATGGGGTTATCATCAAAATCATCCTAATTAGTAGAATTGTTGCTAAAATCATCATAATCATCATTTAAACTGGAAAAAGGGGGGTTTTCGACTCATCTCTCAGAAGGCTGTATTTTGCTAGATTTCGCCGGTTTTTCGACTTTTGGATTTTTCTCCTTTTAGCCTTTTTCTCATTATAGATGGGCTTTATAATGATAATTATCATCATTATTGTCATTATCATCATCATTATTATCATTACTGTGATTATTGCCCTAATTACCCTTAATATAGTCATTATAATAATCATTATCTTAATTATTAATGTCATTTTCATTATTATAATGATTTTAATAATGATAATGGCAATAATGATAATTCTAGAAAGAATAACAACAATAAAATTTATTATAATAACAATA
>NC_091578.1:19148980-19151480 GCF_042767895.1 Penaeus vannamei | reverse complement strand
GCCGTGTGCCACGTGCGGTTACATCCCGCAGACGTATTTTTTTTTTCTTTTCTTTTTTTCACCTGCGACTGAGTCCCACAGGCTTTCTTATTCATTTATTTATTTTATTTTTACGTTCAGCCATCAGTCAAGAAGGACTGTGGTGATAATGTGAACTTTTATTTTTATAACCATGAACGTAATTCTAACCAAGTCTCACTAATTTTATGGCGTTGAAGTCGCCAAGCCAAACTATTTATTTATTTCTAAACATGAATATTGTAAATATGTTATGGCCGAAATGCACACACCTTTGTCTACCTTTCCATGACTGAAAATGCCTGTAACTCCCTAGTGAGTGCAATTTGCTCCCAAAATAAACATCATACCATCATAGAGCTTTTACTCAACTCCAGTCAGAATAATTCATAATCTTACCACCACTAAAGTTCTGGTTCTGACCAAGGTTAGATGCTTAAATCTTTCTCAGACTCGGGTCTCCTAAACAGCACATTGCTGGTTGCTCTGACATCACGCAACCCTTGAAAGGCTGTAAAAAGGCTAGATAAATCAGAGAATATTAAAATCATCAAAAGAACAGATTCATTTTGCTATACCTGTGATCCCGCTCCCAGCAGGCAGATGCTAAAACCGAAGGGAAGAAGAAGAATTCCATGATCTTGCTTTTTTCTTCCAAACACGTCCACGCAGACGCTCAGCCTACGCTATCTCCCTTTTCACATCTCCACACTTACACATCCAACATTCAGCACACACATTCTGTACTTTCCTTCCACCCTTCTCTGATACAACACCCACACCCACTTACACGACATACAGGGTTCCCGAACCTACTAATCGGGTGGTGGCAGCGTGCCGTAGGCCCGGAAGCTAACATCTGTTCACTGCAGACGAATCTTTCCCTTGAGCAAAAACCATATTCTTGGTTGAGCCCGGACTCAACCAGACAACTTAAAATCTACTGGGTCTACGCCCTGCTACAATTATCGTTATTATTCTCATGATTATTGGAGTTATAATAATTATGCTATTTATTATTGCTATTTTTATCATTATAGCTATTTATATAATAATAATAGCAATAATGATGATCTTAGAATTAATAAAGACAATAATAATAATTATAATGGCAATGATAATGATATTATTATTTCTATTGCCATTATTAGTATGGAAATTATTGGAATAGAGTTAATCATTGCTATTATTGCAGAAATTCTCAAGATTATCATTATAATTATGACATTATTATTATCATTATTATTGTCATTATCATTGTCATTATCATCATAATTATCATTATTATCAGTAATAAAGAAATCATCATGGAAATCATCATAATTACCTGAATTAATGTTAAAATCGTCATAATTACCATTAAAAAGCGAAAAGGGTTTTTTTCGACGTTTCTCTCAAAAGGCTAGATTTTGCCGTTTTTTCGACGTTTGGGATTTTATTACTCCTGGCCTTTATTTCATTATAAAAGGACTGAATGGTAATTATTATTACCATTATTATCATTACTGTCATCATTTTTATGATTATTATTTTAGTCATTATCATCATGATTATCATCATTATCATCATCATTATTGCAGTTATAATAATTATTATGCTAATTGTTATTGCTATTTTTATCATTATAACTATCTATATATTGATAATAGCAATAATGATCTTAGAAATAATAATGACAATAATAATAATTATAATGACAATGATAATGATGTTATTATTTCTATTGCAATTATTGGTATGGAAATTATTGGAATAGAGTTAATTGCAGTAATTATCAAGATTATCATTTTAATTATGACTTTATCATTATTATCCTTATTATTGTCATTATCATTGTCATTATCATCATAATCATCATCATTATTGTCAATAATAAAGGAATCATCAGGGAAATCAAAATTACCTGAATTAATGTTTAAATCCTCATAATTACCATTAAAAAGCGAAAAGGTTTTTTTTCGACGTTTCTCTCATAAGGGTAGATAGATAAATACGCTAGATTTTGACGTTTTTTCGACGTCTGTGATTTTCTTACTTCTGGCCTTTATTTCATTAGAAATGGACTGAATGGTAATTATTATCATCATTATTATCATTACTGTCATTTTTATGATTATTATCATTATAGTTATTATCATCATGATTATCATTATTAGTATCACCATTATTGAAGTTATAATAATTATTCTGCTAATTACTATTGCTATTTTTATCATTATAACTATTTATATAATGATAATAGCAATAATGATGATCTTAGAAATAATGATATTAGAAATAATAATGCCAATAATAATAATTATAATGACAAAGATAATGATGTTATTACTATTTCTATTGCCATTATTAGTATATAAATTATTGGAATAGAGTTCATTATTCCTATTATTGCAGTAATTATCAAGATTATAATTATAATTTTGACTTTATCATTATTATCATTATTATTCTCATTATCATTGTCAGTATCATTATAATTATA
>NC_091578.1:19138980-19141480 GCF_042767895.1 Penaeus vannamei | reverse complement strand
TTATTCCTATTATCATTATATAAATAGTTATAATGATAAAAATAGCAATAATAATTAGCATAATAATTATCATAACTGCAATAATGATGATAATAATATTGACAATCATGATGATAATGACTATAATGATAATAATCATAAAAAATGATGACAGTAATGATAATAATGATGATAATGATTATCATTCAGTCCATTTATAATGAAATAGAGGCCAGAAGTAATAAAATCACAAAAGTCGAAAAAAAACGCAAAATCTAGCGTATAATTGAGAGAAACGTCGAAAAAACCTTTTCACTTTTTATTGGTAATTATGAGGATTTTAACATTAATTCAGGTAATTATGATGATTTCCTTGATGAATCGTTTATTATTGACAATAATGATGATAATTTTGATGGTAATTTTGATGATAATGACAATGATAATGATAATAATAATAAAGTCATAATTATAATGATAATCTTCATAATTACTGCAATAATAGCAATAATTAACTCTATTCCAATAATGTCCATACTAATAATGCCAATAGAAATAATAATATCATTATCATTGTCATTATAATTGTTATCATTGTCATTATCATTTCTAAGATCATCATTATTGCTACTATCATTACATAAATGGTTATAATGATAAAAATAGCAATAATAATTAGCATAATAATTATTGTAACTGCAATAATGATGATAATAATAATGATAATAATCATAAAAATGATGACAGTAATGGTAATAGTGATGATAATAATTATCATTTACTCCATTTATAATGAAATAAAGGCCAGAACTAATAAAATCCCAAAAGTCGAAAAAACGGTAAAATCTAGCGTATTACAGCCTTTTGAGAGAAACGTCGAAAAAAAAGCCCTTTTCTTTTTTTAATGGTAATTATAAGGATTTTAACATTAATTCAGGTAATTATGATGATTTCCATGATTACTTTATTATTGACAATAATGGTGATAATTATGATAATGACAATGATAATGACGGTAATAATGATGATAATGATAAAGTCGTAATTATAATGATAATCTTGAGAATTACTGCAATGATGATAATAATTAACTCTATTCCAATAATTTCCATACTAATAATGGCAATAGAAATAATATCATTATCATTGTCATTATAATTATTATTATTGGCATTATTATTTCTAAGATCATCATTATTGCTATTATCATTATATAAATAGCTATAATGATAAAATAGCAATAATAATTAGCATAATAATTATTATAACTGCAATAATCATTATAATAATAATGATAATCATGATTATAATGACTAATGATAATCATAAAAAGGACAGTAATGATAATACGTTAGATTTTGCCGTTTTATCGACTTTTGGGATTTTATTACTTCTGGCCTTTATTTCATTATAAATGGACTAAATGATAATTATTATCATCACTATTACCATTACTGTCATCATTTTTATGATTATTATCATTATTATTATCATCATTATTGCAGTTACAATAATTATTATGCTAATTATTATTGCTATTTTTATCATTATAACCATTTATGTAATGATAGTAGCAATAATGATAATAATGACAATGATAACAATTATAATGACAATGATAATAATATTATTTCTATTGGCATTATTATTATGGACATTATTGGAATATTGCTATTATTGTTGATTATTGCTATCATTGCAGTAATTTTGAAGATTATCATTATAATTATGACTTTATTATTATTATCATTATCATTGTCATTATCATTGTCATTATCATCAAAATTATCATCATTATTGTCAATAATAAACGATTCATCAGGGAAATCATCATAGTTACCTGAATTAATGTTAAAATCCTCATAATTACCATTAAAAAGTGAAAAGTTTTCTTTTCAACGTTTCTCTCAATTATACGCTATATTTTGCCGTTTTTTTCGACTTTTGTGATTTTATTACTTCTGGCCTCTATTTCATTATAAATGGACTGAATGATAATCATTATCATCATTACTGTCATCATTTTTTATGATTATTATCATTATAGTCATTATCATCATGATTGTCAATATTATCATCATTATTGCAGTTATAATAATTATTATGCTAATTATTATTGCTATTTTTGTCATTATAACTATTTCTATAATGATAATACGAATAATGATGATCTTAGAAATAATAATGGCAATAATAGTAATTATAATGACAATGATAATGATATTATTTCTATTTATATATATCATTATTATTGTCATTATCATTGTCATTATCATCATAATTATCCTCATCATTGTCAATAATAATGGAATCATGGAAATCATCATAATTACCTGAACCAGTTAAAATTCTTGTAATTACCATTAAGATGCGAAAAGGTTTTTTTCGACTTTTCTCTCAAAAGGCTAGATTTTGCTGTTTTTCGACTTTTGGTATTTTATTACTTCTGGCCTTTATTTAATTATAAATGGACTAAATGATAATTTTCATCATTATCATTACGGTCATCATTTTTACGATT
>NC_091578.1:19121480-19126480 GCF_042767895.1 Penaeus vannamei | reverse complement strand
TATCAAGATTATCATTATAATTATGAGTATCATTATTATCATTATTATTGTCATTATCATTGTCATTATCATCATTATTGCAGTTATAATAATTATTATGCTAATAATTATTGCCATTTTTATCATTGTAACTATTTATATAATGATAATAGCAATAATGATGATCTTAGAAATAATAATGACAATAATGATATTTATAATGACAATGATAATGATATTATTTCTATTGCCATTAATAGTATTGAAAATATTGGAATAGAGTTAATTATTGCTATTATTGCAGTAATTATCAAGATTATCACTATAATTATGACTTTATCATTATTATCATTATTATTGACATTCTCATTGTCATTATCATCATAATTATCATTATTGTCAATAATAAAGGAATAATCATGGAAATCATCATAATTACCTGAATTAATGTTAAAATCCTCATAATTACCATTAAAAAGCGAAAAGGGATTTTTTTCGACTTTCTCAAAAGTCTGTCATACGCTAGATTTTGCCGTTTTTTCGACTTCTGGGATTTTATTACTTCTGGCCTTTATTTCATTTTAAATGGACTGAATGATAATTGTCATTATTATTATAATTTCTGTCTTCATTTTTATGATTATTATCATTATAGTCATTATCATCATGATTATCATTATTATCATCATTAGAGCAGTTATAATGATTATTATGCTAATTATTATTGCTATGTTACCATTATAACTATTTATATAATGATAATAGCAATAATGATGATCTTAGAAAAAATAATGACAATAATAATAATTATAATGACAATGATAATGATGTTATTATTATTTCTATTGCCATTATTAGTATGAAACTTATTGGAATAGAGTTAATTATTGCTATCATTGCAGAAATTATCAAGATTATCATTATATTTATGACTTTATCATTATTATCATTATTATTGCCATTATCATTGTCATTATCATGATAATTATCAACATTATTGTAAATAATAAAGAAATCATCATGGAAATCATCATAATTACCTGAATTAATCCTCATAATTAGGTTTTTTTTTTGACGTTTCTCTCAAAAGGCTGAAATACGCTATATTTTGCCGTTTTTTCGAGTTTTGGGATTATTTCTGTCATCATTTTTATGATTATTATCATTATAGTCATTATCATCATGATTATCATTATTATTATCATCATTATTGCAGTTACAATAATTATTATACTGCTTCTTATTGCTATTTTTATCATTATAACTATTTATATAATGATAATAGCAATAATGATGATCTTAGAAATAATAATGACAATAATAATAATTATAATGGCAATGATAATTATGTTATTATTATTTCTATTGCCATTATTAGTATGGAAATTATTGGAATAGAGTTAATTATTGCTATTATTGCAGTAATTATCAAGATTATCATTATAATTATGACCTTCTCATTATTATCATTATTATTGCCATTATCATTGTCATTATCATCATAATTGTCATTATTGTCAATAATAAAGGAATCATCATGGAAATCATCATAATTACCATAATTAATGTTAAAATCCTCATAATTAACATTAAAAAGCGAAAAGGGATTTTTTTGACGTTTCTCTCAAAAGGCTGTAATACGCTAGATTTTGCAGTTTTTTTCGACTTTTAGGATTTTATTACTTCTGGCCTTTATTTCATTATAAATGGACTGAATGATAATTATTATCATCATTATTATCATTTCTGTCATCATTTTTATGATTATTATCATTAGAGTCATTATCATCATGATTATCATTTTTATTATCATCAATAATAATAATAATAATAATAATAATAATAATAATAATAATAATAATAATAATAATAATAATAATAATAATAATAATAATAATAATGGCAATAGAAATAATATCATTATCATTGTCATTATAATTATTATTATTGTCATTATTATTTCTAAGATCATCATTATTGCTATTATCATTATATAAATAGTTTTAATGATAAAAATAGCAATAATAATTAGCATTATAATTATTATAACTGCAATAATTATGGTAATAATAATGATAATCATGATGATAATGACTATAATGATAATAATAAAAAAAATGATGACAGTAATGGTAATAATGATACTAATTATCATTCAGTCCACTTATAATGAAATAAAGGCCAGTAGTAATAAAATCCCAGAAGTCGAAAAAACGGCAAAATCTAGCGTATTGCAGCCTTTTTAGAGAAACGCCGAAAAAAACTTTTTCGCTTTTTAATGGTAATTATGAGGATTTTAACATTAATTCAGGTAATTATGATGATTTCCATGATGATTCCTTTGTTATTGACAATAATGATGATAATTATGATGATAATGACAATGATAATGACAATAATAATGATAATAATGATAAAGTCATAATTATAATGGTAATCTTGAGAATTACTGCAATAATAGCAATAATTAACTATTCCAATAATTTCCATACTAATAATGGCAATAGAAATAATAATAACATCATTATCATTGTCATTATGATTATTATTATTGTCATTATTATTTCTAAGATCATCATTATTGCTATTATCATTATATAAATAGTTCTAGTGATAAAAATAGTAATAATAATTAGAATAATAATTATCATAACTGCAATAATGATGATAATAATAATGATAATCATGATAATGACTATAATGATAATAATAATAAAAATGATGACAGTAATGATAATAATGATAATAATTATCATTCAGTCTATCAATAATGAAATAAAGGCCAGAAGTAATAAAATCCCAAATGTAAAAAAAAACGGCAAAATATAGCGTATTTCAGCCTTTTGAGAGAAACGTCGAAAAAAAAACCTTTCACTTTTTTATGTTAATTATGAGGATTTTAACATTAATTCAGGTAATTATGATTGAGAGAAACGTCGAAAAAAACCCTTTTCACTTTTTAATGGTTATTATGAGGATTTTAACATTAATTCAGGCAATTATGATGATTTCCATGATTATACCTTTATTATTGACAATAATGATGATAATTGTGATGATAATGACAATGATAATGACAACAATAATGATAATAATGATAAAGTCATAACAATAATGATGATCTTGATAATTACTGCAATGATAGCAATAATTAACTCTATTCCAATAATTATCATAATTATCATCATTATTGTCAATAATAAAGGAATCATCATGGAAATCATCATAATTACCTGAATTAATGTTAAAATCCTCATAATTACCATTATAAAGCGAAAAGGTTTTTTCGACGTTTCTCTCAAAAGGCTGTAATACGCTAGATTTTGCCATTTTTTCGACTTCTGGCCTTTATCTCATTATAAATGGACTGAATGATAATTATTATCATTATTATCATTACTGCCATCATTTTTATGATTATTATCATTATAGTCATTATCATCATGATTATCATTATTATTATCATCATTATTGCAGTTATAATAATTATCATGCTAATTATTATTGCTATTTTTATCATTATAACTTTTATATAATGATAATAGGAATAATGATGATCTTAGAAATAATAATGACATAATAATTATAATGACAATGATAATGATATTATTTCTATTGCCATTATTAGTATGGAAAATATTGGAATAGAGTTAATTATTGCTATTATTGCAGTAATTATCAAGGTTATCATTATAATTATGACTTTATCATTATTATCATTATTATTGTCATTATCATTGTCATTATCATCATAATTATCATCATTATTGTCAATGATAAAGGAATCATCATGGAAATCATCATAATTACCTGAATTCATGTTAAAATCCTCATAATTACCATTAAAAAGCGAAAAGGTTTTTTTTTTGACGTTTCTCTCAAAAGGCTGTAATACGCTAGATTTTGCCGTTTTTTGACTATTGGGATTTTATTACTTCTGGTCTTTATTTCATTATAAATAGACTAAATGATAATTATTATCACCATTATTATCATTACTGTCATCATTTTTATGATTATTATCATTATAGTCATTATCATCATGATGATTTTTAATGGTAATTATGATGATTTCCATGATGATTCCTTTATTATTGACAATAACGATTATAATTATAATGATACTGACAATGATAATGAGAATAATAATGATAATAATGATAAAGTCAAAATTATAATTATAATCTTGATAATTACTGCAATAATAGGAATAATGAACTCTATTCCAATAATTTATATACTAATAATGGCAATAGAAATAGTAATAACATCATTATCTTTGTCATTATAATTATTATTATTGGCATTATTATTTCTAATATCATTATTTCTAAGATCATCATTATTGCTATTATCATTATATAAATAGTTATAATGATAAAAATAGCAATAGTAATTAGCAGAATAATTATTATAACTTCAATAATGGTGATACTAATAATGATAATCATGATGATAATAACTATAATGATAATAATCATAAAAATGACAGTAATGATAATAATGATGATAATAATTACCATTCAGTCCATTTCTAATGAAATAAAGGCCAGAAGTAAGAAAATCACAGACGTCGAAAAAACGTCAAAATCTAGCGTATTTATCTATCTACCCTTATGAGAGAAACGTCGAAAAAAAACCTTTTCGCTTTTTAATGGTAATTATGAGGATTTAAACATTAATTCAGGTAATTTTGATTTCCCTGATGATTCCTTTATTATTGACAATAATGATGATGATTATGATGATAATGACAATGATAATGACAATAATAAGGATAATAATGATAAAGTCATAATTAAAATGATAATCTTGATAATTACTGCAATTAACTCTATTCCAATAATTTCCATACCAATAATTGCAATAGAAATAATAACATCATTATCATTGTCATTATAATTATTATTATTGTCATTATTATTTCTAAGATCATTATTGCTATTATCAATATATAGATAGTTATAATGATAAAAATAGCAATAACAATTAGCATAATAATTATTATAACTGCAATAATG
>NC_091578.1:19097065-19113480 GCF_042767895.1 Penaeus vannamei | reverse complement strand
GATCTTGAGACTGAGGGGAATTCCAACAGGATTATTGAACTAATAGCAAACCTATATACTGGTACTGAAAGTGCTGTAAAGTATGGGGGGGGCCTGTCGAGCTTCTTCTATGCCCCCCCGTCAGCTTTAGCTCCGGATGATGATGATGATGTCATTATCATTGTCATTATCATCACAATTATCATCATTATTGCCAATAATAAAGGAATCATCATGCAAATCATCATAATTACCTGAATTAATACTAAAATCCTCATAATTACCATTAAAAAGCAAAAAGGTTTTTTTTTCGAGATTTCTCTTAAAAGGCTGTAATACGCCAGATTTTGCCGTTTTTCCGACTTTTCGGATTTTATTACTTTTGGCCTTTATTTCATTATAAATGGACTGAATGATAATTGTTATCATCATTATTATCATTCTATCATAATTTTTTATGATTATTATCATTATAGTAATTATCATCATGATTATCATTATCATTATCATTATTATTGCAGTTATAATAAATATTATGCTAATTAATATTGCTATTTGTATCATTATAACTATTTATATAATGACAATAGCAATAATGATGATCTTAGAAATAATAATGACAATAATAATTATAATGACAATGATAATGATGTTATTATTTCTATTGCCATTATCAGTATGGAAATTATTGGAATAGAGTGAATTATTGCTATTTTAGCAGTAATTATCAAGATTATCATTATAATTATGACTTTATCATTATTATCATTATTATTGTCATTATCATTGTCATTGTCATCATAATTATCATCATAATTATCATCATTATTGCCAATAATAAAGGAATCACCATGGAAGTCATCATAATTACCCGAAATAATTTTAAAATCCTCATAATTACCATTAAAAAGCGAAAAGTTTTTTTTTCGACGTTTCTCTCAAAAGGCTGTAATACGCTAGATTTTGCCTTTTTTTTTTAACTTTTGGGATTTTGTGACTTCTGGCCTTGATTTCATTATAAATGGACTGAATGATAATTATTGTCATCATTATTATCATTATTGTCATCATTTTTTTGATTGTCATTATAGTCATTATCATCATGATTATCATTATTATTATCATCATTATTGCAGTTATAATAACTATCATGCTAATAATTATTGCTATTTTTATCATTATAACTATTTATATAATGATAATAGCAATAATGATGATCTTAGAATTAATAATTACAATAATAATAATTATAATGACAATGATAATGATATTATTATTTCTATTGCCATTATTAGTGTGGAAATTATTGGAATAGAGTTAATTATTGGTATTATTGCAGTAATTATGACTATCATTATTATTATTATTATTGTCATTATCATTGTCATTATCATCATAATTATCATTATTGTCAATATTAAATCAATCATCATGGAAATCATCATAATTACCTTAACTAATGAAAAAAACCTTATAGTTACCATTAAAAAGCAAAAAGTTTTTTTTTTCGACGTTTCTCTGAAAAGGCTGAAATACGCTAGATTTATCCGTTTCTTCGACTTTTGCGATTTTTTTACTTCCGGCCTTTCTTTCATTATAAATGTACTGAAGGATAACTATTATCATCATTATTATCATTCCTGTCTCATTTTTATGATTATTATAATTATAATCATTATCATCATGATTATCATTATTATTATAATCATTATTGCTTTTATGATAATTATTATGCAAATTTATTATTGCTATTTTTAATAGCAATAATGATGATCTTAGAAATAATAGTGACAATAATAATAACTATAATGACAATGATAATGGTGTTATTATTTTTTTTATTGCCATTATTAGTATGGAAATTATTGGAATAGAGTAAATCATTGCTATTATTACAGTAATTAAGATTATCATTATAATTATGACTTTATCATTATTATTATTATTGTCATTATCATTGATATTATCGTCATAATTACCATCTTTATTTTCAATAATAAAGGAATCATCATGGAAATCCTCATATTTACCTGAATTAATGTTAAGATCCTCATAATTACCATTAAAAAGCAAAAAGGGTTATTTTTTCAACGTTTCTCTGATAAGGCTGTAAAACGCTAGATTTTGCCGTTTTTTCGACATCTGGGATTTTATTACTTCTGGCCTTTATTTCATTATAAATGGACTGAATGATAATTATTATCATCATTGTTATCATTACTGTCATCATTTTTATGATTATTATCATTATAGTCATGATCTTCATGATTATCATCATTATCATCATTTTGTAGTTATAATAATTATTATGCTAATTATAATTGCTATTTTCAGCATTATAATTATTTATATAATGATAATAGCAATAATGATGATCTTAGAAATAATAATGACAATAATAATATTTATAATGACAATGATAATGATGTAATTATTATTTCTATTGCCATTATTAGTATGGGAAATATTGGAATAGAGTTAATTATTGCTATTATTGCAGTAATTATCAATTTTATCATTATAATTATGAGTTTATCATTATCATTATTATTATCGTTATCATTGCCATTATCATCTACTTACCATCATTATTGTCAATAATAAATGAATCGTCATGGAAATCATCATAATTACCTGAAGTAATGTTAAAATCCTCATAATTACCATTAAAAAGCGAAAAGGATTTTTTTTTTGACGTTTTTCTGAAAAGGCTAAATTATAATTATTATCATCATTATTATCATTACTGTCACCATTTTTATGATTCTTATCAATATACTCATTATCATCATGATTATCATGATTATTATAATCATTTTTGCAGTTATAAAAATTATTATGCTAATTATTATTGCTATTTTCATCATTATAACTATTCATATAATGATAATAGCAATAATGATGATATTAGTAATAACAATAATTATAATGACAATAAAAATGATGTTATTATTATTTCTATTGCCATTTTTAGTATGGGAATTATTGGAATAGAGTTAATTATTGCTATTATTGCAGTAATTCTCAAGATTATCATTACAATTATGACTTTATCATTATTATTGTCATTATCATTGTCATTATCATCATTATTGTCATTAATAAAGGAATCATCATGGAAATCATCATAATTACCTGAATTAATGTTAAAATCCTCATAATTACCATTAAAAAGGGAAAAGGGTTTTTTTTCGACGTTTCTCTCAAAAAGTTGTAATACGCTAGATTTTGCCGTTTTTTCGACTGTTGGGATTTTGTTACTTCTTTCATTATAAATGGACTGAATGATGATTATCATCATTATTATCATTACTGTCATTATTTTTTATGATTATTATCATTATAGTCATTATCATCATGATTATCATTATTATTATCATCATTATTGCAGTTATAATAATTATTATGCCAATTATTATTGCTATTTTTATCATTATAACTATTTATATAATGATAATAGCAATAATGATGATCTTAGAAATAATAATGACAATACTAATAATTATAATGACAATGATAATGATATTATTATTTCTATTGCCATTATTAGTATGGAAATTATTGGAATGGAGTTAATTATTTCTATTATTGCAGTAATTACCAGCGTAGGTGGCTACACCTATTACTGGTCAGGCCGCAGCGATGGTCACCATCGCCAGGGACTACCCATAGTTGTCTCCGGTAGGCCCCAGACCTCGGTAGTAGAGGTCACTCCAGTCGTGAGCGTATAATGGTGATGAGACTGAAGCTGTCTTTGGGCTTCATGTCTCTTATTGCTGTGTACACTCCTACCGATGTTTGTAAACTTGACGTGAAAGAGATGTTCTACGCCAAACTTGCATCTGTTGCATTGCATTGTGACAGTTGTCCCCGGCGAGATAATTGTATTGTACTGGGTGACTTCAATACGGTACCTGGCTGCGATCGAGCTGGCTATGAGATGTCAGTCGGTCCTCATGGTTCGGGAGTTGATACCGGCAGCGAAAATTCCCTCCTTTTCCGGGATTTTGCTAGATCCCAGAAGTTGAGGATTTCTGGCTCCTGGTACTAGCGCCCAGACCCACTTCATTGGACATGGTACATTGATGCGGGTAATGCAACCAAGGAGATCGACCACATTCTCGTTAGCACTTGTTGGAGGATCCTCCAGAACTGCAGGGTGTATAGGAGTGCTGAGTTCTGTGGTACTGACCATAGATTAGTTGTGGCTACCCTCCAGGTACACTTCAAAACTCCCCAGCGGCCCAATGACCACCCTAGGGTATTTCATCTGGACAGGCTGAAAGAGAGGGAGTGTGCTCGGAGGTTTGCTGAGACAATCTCTGATCGGTTCACAGCGCTATTTCTTAATAAATGACTTATGTCCTGCATACCAAGCCCTGAGAAAACTGAACTCCAAGCCCTCTTCACAGGTGACTGCAGTTCGCTTAGTGGGTGGCCAGTTTGTCTCAGATCCTGTTGCGGTGAGGGAGATTTGGGACTGAATACTTTGAGCAGTTGTATCAGGTTGACCCTCCAACAGTTAACTTGGACGTGGGTAGTGCCGTGATTCCGCTCCCGGACCCACCCATTAGCGAGGACCCTCCCCCCCTAGCTGAGGTTAGGGAGGCGATTTCTAAGCTGAAAAGTGGTAAAGCAGCGGGTATTTGCGGCATCCCATTTGAACTGTTAAAGGCTGGTGGTGAACCTATGGCGCGGGGATTGCATGCTGTCCTGGCTGCCATTTGGCAGTCCAGTACCCTTCCCTCTGACCTGTTGAGGGGTGTGGTCATCCCTCTCTGGAAGGGGAAGGGGGACCGATGAGACTGCAGCAATCACCGCGGCATCACACTGCTCAGTGTACCAGGAAAGATTCTTGCCCGCATCCTTCTGAGGCGTATCAGAGACCATCTACTAAGGCATCAGAGGCCAGAGCAATCCAGATTCACTCTGGTAAGTCAACAATAGACCGTATCCTCGCGCTTCGAGTCATTGTAGAGCGCCGTCGTGAGTTCGGACGTGGGTTACTTTCAGCCTACATCGACCTCAAGAAGGCGTTCGATACAGTACATCGGGAATCACTCTGGGAGATCCTGAGACTGAGAGGAATTCCAACAAGGATTATTGAACTAATAGCAAACCTATATACTGGTACTGAAAGTGCTGTAAAATGTGGTGGGGGCCTGTCGAGCTTCTTTCCTGTCAGTTGAGGAGTGAGGCAAGGCTGTGTTCTTGCACCAACCCTTTTTAACACTTGCATGGACTGGATACTAGGCAGAGCTACTGTTCAAAGTCATTGTGGAGCAACACTGGCTAATATCAAAATTACAGACCTTGATTTTGCCGATGATGTTGCAATTCTATCTGAGTCTTTGGAAACCTTAGTGGTGGCCCTCGATGCATTTGTAATGAACTGAAGCCCTTGGGTCTAGAGGTCTCCTGCCCCCAGACCATGATCCAGGACTTTGGGGACTTACTAGGAAAACCTGTTCAGTCGGTACTTGCTTGCGGTGAGGACATTGAGGTCACAGAGAGCTTTACATACCTTGGTAGTGCAGTTCATAACTCTGGGCTGTCAAACCAGGAAGTCAGTAGACGGATTGGCCTGGCAGCAGGGGTCATGAACTCTCTCGACAAGAGTATTTGGAGATGCCGGTACCTGTGTAGAAGGACCAAGCTACGGGTTTTCAGGGCCCTGGTAATGCCAGTTTTGCTCTACGGTAGTGAAACCTGGACATTATCCAATACACTGGAGTCCCTTCTTGACGCCTTTTGTAAAAGGTCCTTGCGCCAGATCATGGGATACTGTTGGCGGGACCATGTGTCTAACCAACGGCTGCACCGTGGGACTGGTACAGGACCTGTTACCTGCACAATCCGGGATCGCCAACTCAAGCTATATGGCCACCTGGCTCGCTTTCCACAGGCTGATCCTGCCCATCAGGTTGTCTCTATTCGAGACAACCCTGGGTGGCTGAGGCGTGTGGGACGACCTAGGAGGTCGTGGCTTGGGCAGATCGATCAAACCTGTCGGGAAGAGCTCGAGATGGGCCGGGCCCCTGTCTGGCGACTTGCCATGAGGGATCCCAAAAGGAGGAAGCATAAGGTGGACGCGGCTATGCGCCCCCGTCGGCGTTAGCTCCGGATGATGATGATGATGTCATTATCATTGTCATTATCATCATAATTATCATTATTGTCAATAATAAAGGAATCATCATGGGAAATCATCATAATTACCCGAATTAATGTTAAAATCCTCATAATTACCATTAAAAAGCGAAAAGTTTTTTTTTTTGACGTTTCTCTCAAAAGGCTGTAGTACGCTAGATTTTACCGTTTTTTCGACTTATTGGATTTTATTACTTCAGGCCTTTATTTCATTATGAATGGAATGAATGATTATTATCATTACCGTCATCATTTTTATGATTATGATCATTATAGTCATTATCATCATGATTACATTATTATTATCATCAATATTGCAGTTATAGTAATGATTATGCTAATTATTATTGCTATTTTTATCATTATAACTATTTATGTAATGATAATAGAAATAATGATGATCTTAGAAATAATAATGACAATGATAATAATTATAATGACAATGATAATGATGTTGTTATTATTTCTATTGTCATTATTAGTATGGAAATTATTAAATAGAGTTAATTATTTCTATTATTGCAGTAATTATTAAGATTATCATTATAATTATGACTTTTAAAATTATTATCATCATTATTGTCGTCATCATTGTCATTATCATCATAATTATCATAATTATTGTCAATAATAAAGGAATCATCATGGAAATCACCATAATTACATGAATTAATGTTAAAGTCCACTAATTACCATAAAAAGCGAAAAGGGTTATTTCGACGTTTCTCTCAAAAGGCTGTATTACGCTAGATTTTGCCGTTTTTTCGACTTTTGGGATTTTATTACTTCTGGCCTTCATTTCATTATAAATGGACTAAATGATAATTATCATCATTATTATCATTACTGTCATAATTTTTATGATTATTATCATTATAGTCATTATAATCATGATTATCATTATTATTATCATCATTATTGCAGTTATAATAAATATCATGCTAATTATTATTGCTATTTTTATCATTATAACTATTTATATAATGATAATAGTAATAATGATGATCTTAGAAATAATAATGACAATAATATCAATTATAATGTCAATAATAACGATGTTATTATTATTTCTATTGCCATTATTAGTATGGGAATAATTGGAATAGAGTTAATTATTGCTATTATTGCAGTAATTATCAAGATTATCATCATAATTATGACTTTATCATTATCATTATTATTGTCATTATCATTGTCATTATTATCATAATTATCTTCATTATTGTCAATAATAAAGGAATCATCATGGAAATCATCATATTTACCTGAATTAATGTTAAAATCCTCATAATTACCATTAAAAAGCGAAAAGGTTTTTTTTCGACGTTTCTCTCAAAAGGCTGTAATACTCTAGATTTTGCCGTTTTTTCGACCATTGGGATTTTATTACTTCTAGCGTTTATTTCATTAAAAATTGACTGAATGATAATTATTATCATCATTATTACCATTACTGTCATGATTTTTACGATTATTATCATTACTGTCATCTTTTTTTTTGATTATTATAGTCATTATCATCATGATTATCATTATTATTATCATAATTATTGCAGTTATAATAATTATTATGTTAATTATTATTGCTATTTTTTATCATAACTATTTATATAATGATAATAGCAATAATGATCTTAGAAATAATAATGACCATAATAATAATTATAATGAAAGTGATATTATTATTTCTATTGCCATTATTAGTATGGAAATTGGAATAGAGTTAATTATTGCTATTAATACAGTAATCATCAAGATTATCATTATAATTATGACTTTATCATTATCATTATTATTGTCATTACCATTGTCATTATCATTGTCATTATAATAATTCATAATTATAACCATTATTGTCAATAATAAAGGAATCATCAGGGAAATCATCATAATTCCCTGAATTAATGTTAAAATCCTCATCATTACTATTAAAGAAGCGAAAGTTTTTTTTTTTACGTTTTTTCGACTTTTGGGGTTTTATTACTTTTGGTCTTTATTTCATTATAAATGGAAAGTATGATAATTATTATAGTTATTATCACTATTTATATAATGATAATAGCAACAATGATGATCTTAGAAATAATAATGTCAATAATACTATTTATAATGACAATGATAATGAAGTTACTATAATTTCTATTGTCATTATTAGTATGGAAATTATTGGAAAAAAGTTGATTATTGCTATTATTGCAGCAATTATCAAGATTATCATTATAATTATGAGTATCATTATTATCATTATTATTGTCATTATCATTGTCATTATCATCAAAATTATTGTCATTATCATTATCATTATCATCAAAATTATCATAATTATTGTCAATAATAAAGGAATAATCATGGAAATCCTCATAATTACCTGAATTGATGTTAAAATCCTCATAATTGCCATTAAAAGGGGGAAAAATTTTTTTTTCGACGTTTGTCTCAAAAAGGGTTTCAATACGCTAGATTATGCCGTTTTTTCGACTTTTGGGATTTTATTACTTTTGGACTTTATATCATCATAAATGGACTGAATGATAATTATCATCATTATTATGATTTCTGTCATCATTCTTATGATTATTATCATTATAGTCATTGTCATCATGATTATCATTATTTATATCATCATTATTGCAGTTATAATAATTATTATGCTAATTATTATTGTTTTTTATCATTATAACTATTTATATAATGATAATAGCAATAATGATGATCTTAGAAATAATAATAACAATAATGATAATTATAATGACAATGATAATGATGTTATTATTATTTCTATTGCCATTAGTTATATGGAAATTATTGGAATAGAGTTAATTAGTGCTATTATTGCAGTAATTATCAAGATTGTCATTATAATTATGACTTTATCATTTTTATCATTATTATTGTCATTATAATTGCCATTATCATCATAATTATCATTATTGTCAATAATAAAGGAATCATTATGGAAATTGTCATAATTATCTGAATTAATGTTAAAATCTTCATAATTTCCATTAAAAAGCGAAAAGTGTTTTTCGACGTTTCTCTTAAAAGGCTTTTGCCGCTTTTTCGACTTTTGGGATTGTATTACTTCTGGCCTTTATTCCATTATAAATTGACTGAATGATAATTATTATCATTATTATCATTACTGTCATCATTTTTATGATTATTATCATACTAGTCAATATCGTCATGATTATCATTATTATCATCATTATTGCAGTTATAATAATTATTATGCTAATTAATATTGCTATTTTTATCATTATAACTATTTATATAATGATAATAGCAATAATGATGATCTTAGAAATAATAATGACAATAATAATAAATATAATGAGAATGATAATGATGTTATTATTATTTCTTTTGCCATTATTAGTATGGAAATTATTGGGAAATAGAGTTCATAATTGCTATTATTGCAGTAATTATCAAGATTATTATTATGATTATGACTTTATCATTATTATCATTATTATTGTCATTATCATTCCCCTTTATCATCATAATTATAATTATTGTCAATAAAGGAATCATCATGGAAATCATCATAATTCCCTGAATTAATGTTAAAATCCTCAAAAATACCTTTAAAAAAATCAAAAAGGATTTTCTTCGATGTTTCTCTCAAAAGGCTAGATTTTGCTGTTTTTCTACTTTTGGGATTTTATTCTTGGGGCATTTATTTCTTTTTAAATTGACTGAATGATAAATGTTATCATCATTATTATCATTACTGTCATTATTTTTATTATTTCTTATTGCCATTATTAGTTGGAAATTATTGGAATAGAGTTAATTATTGCTATTATTGCACTGATTATCAAGATTATCATTATGATTATGACTTTATCATTATTATCATTATTGTTGTCATTATCATTGTCATTATCATCACAATTATCATCATTTTTTGTCAATAATAAAGGAATCATCATGGAAGTCATCATAATTACCTAAATTTAATGTTAAAATCCTCATAATTACTATTAAAAGAGACAAAGGTTTTTTTGGACGTTTCTCTCAAAAGGCTTTTTTTCGACTTTTGGGATTTTATTACTTCTGGCCTTTATTTGATTATAAATAGACTGAATCATAATTATTATCATCATTATTATCATTACTGTCATCATTCTTATGATTATCATTATAGTCATTATCATTATTATTATCACTATTATTATCATCATTATTGCAGTTATAATAATTATTATGCTAATTATTGTTGCTATTTTTATCATTTTAACTATTTAACAATGATATTAGCAATAATGATGATCGTAGAAATAATAATGACAATAATAAAAATTATAATGACAATGATAATGATGTTATTATTTCTATTGCCATTATTAGTATGGAAATTATTGGAATAGAGTTAATTATTGCCATTGCTGCAGTAATTATCAAGATTATCATTATAATTATGACTTTATCGTTATTATCATTGTTATTGTCATTATCATTGTCGTTATCATCATAATTATCATTGTTTTGTCATTATCTTTTTCATTATCATCATAATTATCATTATTGCCAATAATAAAGGAATCATCATGGAAATCATCATAATTACCTGATTTAATGTTAAAATCCTTATAATTACCTTTAAAAAAGCGAAAAGGGTATTTTTCGATTTTTCTCTAAAATACGCTAGATTTTGCCGTATTTTCGATCTTTGGGATTTTATTACTTCAGCCTTTATTTTTTTATAAATGGACTGAATTATATTTATTATCATCATTTTTATCATTACTGTCATCTTTTTATGATTATTATCATTATAGTGATTATCATTATTATCATTATTATTATCATCATTTTTTGCAGTTATAATAATTATTATGCAAATTTATTGTTGCTATTTTTATCATTATTATTATTTATATAATGATAATAGCAATAATGATGATCTTAAATATAATAATGACAATAATAATTATAATGACAATGATAATGATGTTATAATTATCATCATTATTGTCAATAATAAGGGAATTATCATGGAAATCATCATAATTACCTGAATTAATGTTAAAAAGTTTTTTTTCGACGTTTCTCTCAAAAGGCTGTAATACACTAGATTTTGCCTTTTTTTTTTTAACTTTTGGGATTTTGTGACTTCTGGCCTTTATTTCATTATAAATGGACTGAATGATAATTATTATCATCATAATTATCATTACTGTCATCATTTTTATGATTATCATTATAGTCAGTATCATCATGATTATCATTATTAATATCATCATTATTGCAGTTATAATAATTATTATGCTAATTATAATTGTTTTCTTTATCATTATAACTATGTAATGATAATAGCCCTAATGATAATCTTAGAAATAATAATGACAATAATAATAATTATAATGACAATGATAATGATATTATTTTTATTGCCATTATTAGTATGAAAATTTTTTGGAGTAAAATTTAAATTTATTGCTTTTATTGCAGTAATTATAAAGATTATCATTATAATTATGACTTTATCATTATTATCATTATTATTGTCATAATTATAATGTGTGGGTTTTTCATACACAGGGTGGTGTGAAGCGATGGTGTAGTAGCCTATATAGTTTTTTTAGTGCTTGCATGCCTTCTAGCTTGTAGCTGCCACCGCTGGCTACCCTTGTGCGAAAAATATAGCAGCGCTGCATGTCTCACCTGCCATTTCATAGCCTCTCCATTATCGAGACATGCAGTGACTCCTCGTGGCCACCTATGGAAACTGGCACCTTGCGGTGCCCACCGGCGTGTGGACACGCCCGGGCCCTGTACTAACTCCTGCCCCTAAGCCCCATGGGGTCAAGGGGAGGCTGGGGGGAGGTGGGCCTTGCCAGTCCTCCTCCCCCCAGAGAATATCCTGGCAGCGTCACATTTAAATTTGGGAAATGCTGGGGGGGGGGGGTAATGTCCCCCCAAACCCAGAGAGAGAGGCGTGCTGGGGGCCCCCCGTTGGGAGGGTGACTGCTGGGGCGCGGAATAGGAACGGGAGCTCCTCGTCCTGCCTGCGTCCTGGTAGCCGCCAGCCCAATATGAAGCTTGTGGGGCAAAGCCCTAGGGAACCCCACATGTGGATGAAGGGTCCCGCAGCCTGCCGCCTATTATGTGGGGCAGCATCGGCGGGGGTGGCAGAGGTGGCGTCCCCCCGGAGCAACTGCCCGAGGGTTAACTTCAGGCAGGGTGGGGGCTTGGAACGTTCGCTTTTTACGTCAGGATGATCGGTTACCCCTGCTATCGAGAGAACGGGGGAGGCTGAGAGTAGGGGTGGCTGCTCTCTGGGAGGTGAGAAGACTTGGCAGCGGCACGACCAGTGTAGGTGGCTAAAACCTATTACTGGTCAGGCCGCGGGCGATGGTCACCATCTCCAGGGAGTAGCCAAGCTATCTCTGGTGGGCCTCCACCCCTCGGTGGTAGAGGTCACCCAGTCGATGAGCGTATAATGGTGATGAGACTGAGGCTGTTTTTGGGCTTCATGTCTCTTATTGCTGTGTACGCTCCTCCCGAGGGTTTGTAAACTTGATGTGAAAGAGTTGTTCTACGCCGAATTTGCATCCGTGGCAGACAGTTGTCCCCGGCGAGATATTCGTATTGTTCTGTGTGACTTCAATGCGGTATGTGGCTGCGATCGAGCTGGCTATGAGATGTCAGTCGGTCCTCATGGTTCGGGGGTTGATACCGGCAGCGAGAATTCCCTCCTTTTCCGGGATTTTGCTAGATCCCAGAAATTGAGGATTTCTGGCTCCTGGACCAGCGCCCAGAACCACATCATTGGACATGGTACATTGATGCGGGTAATGCAACCAAGGAGATCGACCACATTCTCATTTGCACTTGTTTGGGGGATCCTCCAGAACTACAAGGTGTATAGGAGTGCTGAGTTCTGTGGTACCGACCATAGATTAGTTATGGCTACCCTCCGGATACACTTCAAAACTCCCCAGCGGCCCAATGACCCCCCCCAGGGGGTTTCATCTGGACAGGCTGAAGGAAAAGGAAATGTGCTCGGAGGTTTGCTGAGACAATCTCTGATCGGGTTTACAGCGCTTGATAATCTGACGGGGCCCTGTACTTCTGTGGGACACCTTTAAGTGTGAAATGCTTGATGCAGCCCAAGAATCGATTGGAGAACGCCCGAGAGCAAGACAGAATTCAGTCTCTCAGGAGACACTGAAAGCCACTGATGCTTGCCGTGCGGCTCGTCTGGCAGGGGATCGGGATTTGCACCGGGTTTTCAGGTGCGCAGAACTCGGTCTCTCTTAAGAAGGGACAAGGAACAGTTTATTAGGAATCTTGCTGAATAGGTAGAAGGCCATTTCTTAGTAAATGACCTTCATCCTGCATACCAAGCCCTGAGAAAACTGAACTCCAAGCCCTCTTCACAGGTGACTGCAGTTCGCTTAGTGGGTGGCCAGATTGTCTCAGATCCTGTTGCGGTGAGGGAGCGTTGGACTGAATACTTTGAGCAGTTGTATCAGGTTGACCCTCCAACAGTTAACTTGGACGGGGTAGGCTGTGATTCCGCTGCCGGACCCACCCATTAGCGAGGACCCCCCATCCCTAGCTGAGGTTTGGGGGGCGATTTCCTAGCTGAAGAGTGGGAAAGCAGCGGGTATTTTCGGCATCCCAGCTGAAATGTTAAAGGCTGGTGGTGAACCTATGGCGCGGGGATTGCATGCTGTCCTGGCTGCCATTTGGCAGTCCGGTACCGTTCCCTCTGACCTGTTGAGGTGTGTGGTCATCCCTCTCTGGAAGAGGAAGGGGGACCGATGGGACTGCAGCAACCACCGCGGCATCACACTGCTCAGTGTACCAGGCAAGGTTCTTGCCCGCATCCTTCTGAGGCGTATCAGAGGCCATAGCAATCCGGATTCACTCCTGGTAAGTCAACAATAGACCGTATCCTTGCACTTCGAGTCATTGTAGAGCGCCGTCGTGAGTTCGGACGTGGGTTACTTGGGAGCCTACATCGACCTCAAGAAGGCGTTCGATACAGTATATCGGGGAAACACTCTGGGAGATCCTGAGACTGAGAGGAATTTCCCAAAAAGGATTATTGAACTAATAGCAAACCTATATACTGGTACTGAAAGTGCTGTAAAATGTGGTGGGGGGGCCCATCGAGCTTCTTTCCTGTCAGTTGAGGAGTGAGGCAAGGCTGTGTTCTTGCAAACCCAAACCCCTTTTTTAAAACTTGCATGGACTGGATACTAGGCAGAGCAACTGTTCAAAGTCATTGTGAAGCAACTCTGGGCAATATGAAGGTTACCAACCTTGACTTTGCTGATGATGTTGCTATTCTATCTGAGTCCTTGAAATCCTTAGTGTTGGCTCTAGATGCATTTAGTAATTAAGCAAAGCCCTTAGATTTAGAAGTCTCCTGGATCAAGACCGAGATCCAGGACATTGGGGACGCTAGGAGAACCTACTCGGTCGGTACGTGCTTGCGGGGAGGACATTTAGGTCACTGAGAGCTTTACATACCTTCGTAGTGTAGTTCATAACTCTGGGCTGTCAAACCGGAAGTCAGTAGACGGATTGGCCTGGCAGCAGGGGTCCTGAATTCTCTCGACAAGAGTATTTGGAGATGCCCGGGACCTGTGCAGAAGGAACAAGCTACGGGTTTTCAGGGCCCCCGGTAAAAGCCAGTTTTGCTCTACGGTAGTGAAACCTGGACATTATCCAGTGCACTGGAGTCCCGTCTTGACGCCTTTTGTGATATGTCCTTGCGCCGAATCATGGGGCACTGTTGGCGGGACCATGTGTCTAACCAACGGCTGCACCGTGAGCCTGGCACAGGACCTGTTACCTGCACAATCCGGGGTCGCCAACTCAGGCAATATGGCCACCTGGCTCGCCTTCCACAGGCTGATCCTGCCCCCTCAGGTTGTCTCTGTTCGAGACAACCCTGGGGGGAGGAGGCCTGTGGGGCGACCTAGGAGGTCGGGGGCTTGGGCAGATCGATCAAACCTGTCGGGAAGAGCTCCCAGATGGGCCAGGCCCCTGCCTGGGGGCTTGTCTTGAAGGATCCCAAATGGTGGGAAACAGAAGGTGGACGCGGCTATGCGCCCCCGTCGGCGTTAGCTCCGGATGATGATGATGATGATGATGTCCCTTATCATCATAATTATCATCATTATTGTCAATAATAAAGGAATTATCCTGGAAATCTTCATAATTACCTGAATTTAAAGTTAAAATCCTCATAATTACCATTAAAAAGCGAAAAGGGTTTTTTTTTTGACGTTTCTCTCAAAAGGCTGTATTTATGCTAGATTTTTCCGTTTTTTCGACTTATTTGGGTTTTATTACTTCTGGCCTTTATTTCATTATGAATGGAATGAATGATAATTATTATCATTTTTATTATCATTACTGTCATCATTTTTAAATTTTCATTATCATTATAGTCATTATCATTTTTATTATCATCATTATTGCAGTTATAGTAATCATTATGCTAATTTTTTATTGCTATTTTTATCATTATAACTACTTATTTAATGATAATAGCAATAATGATGATCTAAGAAATAATTTAAAGACAATAATAATAATGACAAGGATAATGATATTATTTCTATTGCCATTATTAGTATGGAAATTATTGGAATAGAGTTAGTTATTGCTATTATTGCAGTAATTCTCAAGAGTATCATTATAATTATGACTTTATCATTATCATCAAAATTATCATCATTATTGTCAATAATAAAGGAATCATCCTGGAAATCATCATAATTACATGGATTAATGTTAAAATCCTCATGATTACCATTAAAAAGCGAAAAGGTTTTTTCCGACGTTTCTCTCAAATGGCTTTATTTTGCCGTTTTTTCGACTTTTGGGATTTTTCTACTTCAGGCCTTTATTTCATTATAAAGGGGCTGAATGATCATTAATTTTCATCATTATTATCATTACTGTCATCATTTTTATGATTATCATTATAGTATGTTAGATGCAGTATGTTGGTACAATCTTAATTCAAGGGTATCAGAATAACTTCTGTGTAGTTCCACATTTTTTTTCGTTACAGCCTAGTCACAAGAAGCATTCGAACTGAAAACAACAAGCCCGTATAAGAAACCAATAACGCACAATAGAGATGAACATGAATTTGAATATAAAACCCAAAAAAACATACAGGAGATGCAAAATCTATATAAGAAGAGCATTAGCACATTGCGAAAAATGAAAATCAGAATTTGACAAACATTATCCTATTATTGAAAGAACATAAAATCTTCACAAGGCATTTCCATTTAAAGCAAAAC
>NC_091578.1:19070819-19096565 GCF_042767895.1 Penaeus vannamei | reverse complement strand
GACAGTAATGATAATAATGATGATAATAATTATCATTCAGTCCATTTATAATGAAATAAAGGCCACAAGAAAATCAAACCCCAAAAGTCGAAAAAACGGCAAAATCTAGCGTATTACAGCCTTCTGAGAGACACGTCGACAAAACACTTTTCACCTTTTAATGGTAATTGTAAGCATTTAAACATTAATTCAGGTACTTATGATGCTTTCCATGATGAATCCTTTATTATTGACAATACTGATGATAATTATGATGATAACAATGATAATGACAATAATAATGCAGATAATAATGATAAAGTCATAATTTATACTGATAATCTTGATAATTACTGCAATAATAGCAATGATTAACTCTTTTCCAATAATTTCCATACTAATAATGGCAATAGAAATAATGATAACACTGACATTGTCATTGTCATCATGATTGTCATTATTTGTCATTATTATAGCTAAGATCATCATTATTATATTATCATTATATATAAATAGTTATAATGATAAAAATAGATATAATAATTAGCATAGTAATTATTAAAATTACAATAATGATGATAATGATAATGATAATCATGATGATAATGACTATAATGATAATAATCATAAAAATGATGACAGTAATATTAATTTTAATGATAAAAATTATCATTCAGTCCATCTATAATAAAACAAAGGCCAGAAGTAATAAAATCCCATAATTCGAAAAAACGGTAAAATCTAGCGCCTTTTCAGAGAAATGTCGGAAAAAAACTATTCGTTTTTTAATGGTAATTATGAAGATTTTAACATTAATTCAGGTAATTATGATGATTTCCATGATGATTCCTTTATTATTGACAATAATGATGATAATTATGATGGATAGTAACAATGATAATGATAATAACAATGATAATGATAATGATAAAGTCATAATTATAATGATAATCTTGATAATTACTGCAATAATTAACTCTATTCCAATAATTTCCATACTAATAACGGCAATAGAAATAATGATAACATCATTATCATTGTCATTATAATTATTATTATTGTCATTATTATTTCTAAGATCATCATTATTGCCATCATCATGATATAAATAGTTATAATGATAAAAATAGCAGTAATAATTAGCATAATAATTATTATAACTGCAATAATGATGATAATAATAATGATAATCATGATGATAATGACTATAATGATAATAATCATAAAAATGATGACAGTAATGATAATAATGATGATAATAATTATTATTCAGTCCATTTATAATGAAATAAAGGCCAGAAGTAATAAAATCCCTAAAGTCGAAAAAAACGGCAAAATCTAGCGTATTACAGCCTTTGAGAGAAACGTCGAAAAAAACCTTTTCGCTTTTCAATGGTAATTATGAGGATTTTAACATTAAATCAGGTAATTATGATGATTTCCCTGATGATTCCTTTATTATTGACAATGATAATGACAATAATAATGATAATGACAACGATAATGATTAATAATAATGATAATACCGATAAAATCATAATTATAATGATAATCTTCATAATTACTGCACTAATTGCAATAACTAACTCCTATTCCAATAATTTCCATACTATTAATGGCAATAGAAATAATAATATCATCATTATCATTGTCATTATAATTATTATTATTGTCATTATTATTTCTAAGATCATCGTTATTGCTATTATCATTATATAGATAGTTATAATGATAAAAATAGCAATAATAATTAGCATAATAATTATTACAACAGCAATAATGATGATAATAATAATAATAATCATGATGATAATGACTATAATGATAATAATCATAAAAATGATGATAGTAATGATAAAAATGATGATAATAATTATCCTTCAGTCCATTTAAAATGAAATAAAGGCCAGAAGTAACAAAATCCTAAAAGTCGAAAAAAGGCAAAATCAAGCGTATTACAGCCTTTTGAGAGAAACGTCGAAAAAAAAACTTTTTGCTTTTTAATGGCAAATAGGAGGATTTTAACATTAATTCAGGTAATTATGATGATTTCCATGAAGATTCCTTTATTATTGACAATAATGATGATAATTATGATGATTATGACAATGATAATGACAATAATAATGATGATAATTACAAAGTCATAATTATAATGACAATCTTCATAATCACTGTAATAATAGCAATAATTAACTTTATTCCAATAATTTCCATACTAATAATGACAATAGAAATAATAATAATATCGTTATCATTGTCATTATAATCATTATTAGTTGTCATTATTATTTCTAAGATCATCATTATTGCTATCATCATTTATATAAATAGATATAATGATAAAAATAGCAATAATAACTAGCATAATAATTATTATATAACTGCAATAATGATTATAATAATGATAATCATGATGATAATAGACTATAATGATAATAATCATAAAAAGGATGACAGTAATGATAAAATGATGATAATCATTGTCTTTTCAGTCCATTTATAATGAAATAAAGGGCAGAAGTAATAAATTCCCAAAAAATCGAATAAAAAGCGGCAAAATCTAGCGTATTACAGACATTTGAGAAAAACGTCGAAAAAAAAACCTTTTCGATATTTAATGGTAATTATGAGGATTTTAACATTAATTCTGGTAATTATGATGATTTCCATGATAATTCCTTTTATTATTGACAATAATGAAGATATCTATGATGATAATTACAATGATAATGACAATAATAATGATAATAATGATAAAGTCATAATTATAATGATAATCTTGATAATTACTGCACTAATAGCAATAACTAACTCTATTCCAATACTTTCCTATACTATTAATGACAATAGAAATAATAATAACATCATTATCATTGTCATTACAATAATTATTAGTCATTATTATTTCTAAGATCATCATTATTGCTATGCCATTTCGTTATATAAATAGTTATAATGATAAAAATAGCAATAATAATTAGCATAATAATTATTATAACTGCAATAAAGGACAGATAATATCAATGATAATCATGATGATAATGACTGTAATGATAATAATCATAAAATGATGACAGTAATGATAATAATGATGGTAATAATTACTATTCAGTCCATTTGTAATGAAATAAAGGCCATAAGTAATAAAATCCCAAAAGTCGAAAAAAGGCAAAATCTAGTGTAATACAGCCTTTTGAGAGAAACGTCGAAAAAAAACTTTTCGCTTTTTAATGGTAATTGCGAGTATTCTTAATACAATAATTCGGGTAATTATGATGATTTCCATGATGATTCCTTTATTATTATAATATAATGATGATAATTATGGTGATAGTGATAATGACAATAATAATGATAATAATAATAAAGTCATAATTATAATGATAATCTTGATAATTACTGCAAGATAACAATAATTAACTGTATTCCAATAATTTCCATACTACTAATGGCAATAGAAATAACAATAACATCATTATCATTGTCACTATAATTATTATTGGTTTTCATTATTATTTCTAAGATCATCATTATTACTATCATCATTATATAAATAGTTATAATGGTGAAAATAGCACAATACTTATTATAACTGCAATAATGATGATAATAATAATGATAATCATGATGACAATGACTATAATGATAATAATCATAAGAATTATGACAGATATCATAATAATGATGATAATTATCATTCAGTCCATTTACGATGATATAAAGTCCAAAAGTAATAAAATCCCAAAAGTCGAAAAAAACGGCATAATCTAGCGTATTACAGCTTTTTGAGAGAAACGAAAAAAAAGCCTTTTCGCTTTTTTAATGTCAATTATGAGGATTTTAACATTAATTCAGGTAATCATAATGATTTCCATGATGATTCCTTTATTATTGACAATAATCATTATAATTATGATGATAATGACAATGATAATGACAATAATAATGATAATAATAATAAAGTCATAATTATAATGATAATCTTGATAATTACTGCAATAATATCAATAATTAACTCTATTCCAATAATTTCCATACTAATAATGGCAATTGAAATAATAATAACATCATTATCATTGTCGTTACAATTATAATTATTGTCATTATTATTTCTAAGATCATCATTATTGCTATTATCATTATATAAATAGTTATAATGATAAAAATAGCAAAAAAAATTAGCATAATAATCATTATAACTGCAATAATGATGATAATAATAATGACTATAATAATAACTGATCATATAAATGATGACAGTAATGATAATAATGATGACAGATAACATTATTTAGTCCATTTATAATGAAATTAAGGCCAGAAGTAATAAAATCCCAATAGTCGAAAAAAAAACGGCAAAATCTAGCGTATTACAGCCTTTTGAGAGAATGGCTATGAATAAAACCATTTTCGCTTTTTAATGTGAATTATGGAGTGACTCTAACATTAATTCAGGTAATTATGATGATTTCCCTGATGATTCCCTTATTATTGACAATAATGACGATTATAATATATAATGACAATGATAATGACAATAATGATAAAGTCATAATTATGATGATAATCTTGATAATTATTGCCATAAATAGAAATAATAACATCATTATCATTGTCATTATAATTATTATAATTGTCATTATTACTTCTAAGATCATCATTATTGCTATTCTAATTATATAATTAGTTATAATGATAAAAATAGTAATAATAATAAGTAATAATAATTATCATACCTGCAATAATGATGATAATAATAATAATAATCATGATGAAAATGACTATAATGATAATAATCATAAAAATGATGACAGTAATGATAATAATGATGATAATAATTATTCTTTAGTGCATTCATAATGAAATAAAGGCCAGTTGTAATAACATTCCCAAAGTCGAAAAAAGGGCAAAATCTAGCCTTTGGAGAGAAACGTCGAAAAAAAAACTTTTCGCTTTTTAGTGGCATTTAAGGAGGATTTTAACATCACCTCGTGTAATTCTTAGATTTCTATGACGATTCCTTAATTATTGACAATAATGATGATAATTATGATGATAATGAATATGATACAGACAATAATGATAATAAAGATAAAGTCATAATTATAATGATAATCTTCATAATTACTGCAATAATAGCAATAATTAACTCAATTCCAATAATTTCCATACTAATAATGGCAATAGAATTAATAATAACATCATTATCATTATCATTATAATTATTATAATTGTCATTATTATTTCTAAGATCATCATTATTGCTATTATCATTTTATAAACAGTTATAATGATAAAATACCAATAATAATTAGCATAATAATTATTATAACTGCAAAATGATGTTAATAATAATGATGATAATGACAATGATAATGACATCATCATCATCCGGAGCTAACGTCGACTGGGGCGCATAGCCATGTCCACCTTCTGCTTCCACCTTTTTGAGATCCTTCATGGCAAGTTTCCAGGCAGGGGCCCGGCCCATCTCGACCTCTTCCCGACAGGTTTGATCGACCTGCCCAAGCCACGACCTCCTAGGTCGTCCTTACAGGTCTCCTCCACCCAGGGTTGCCCCTTACAGAGACAACCTGATGGGCAGGATCAGCCTGTGGAAAGCGAGGCAGGCGGCTATATAGCCTGAGTTGGCGATCCTGGATTGTGCAGGTACCAGGTCCTGTGCCAGTCTCACGGTGCAGCCATTGGTTAGACACAATGTCCCGCCAACAGTACCCCATGATCCGGCGCAAAGACCTATTACAAAAGGCGTTTGCAAGACGGGATTCCAGTGTGAATGGATAATGTCCAGGCTTCACTCACCGTAGAGCAAAACTGTCATTACCAGGGCCCTGAAAACCTGTAGCTTGGTCCTTCTGCACAGGTACCGGCATCTCCAAATACTCTTGTCGAAAGAGTTCATGACCCCTGCTGCCAGGCCAATCCGTCTACTGACTTCCTGGTCTGACAGCCCAGAGTTATGAACTGCACTACCAAGGTATGTAAAGCTCTCTGTGACTTCAGTGTCCTCGCCGCAAGCAAGTACCGACTGAACAGGTTCTCCTTTTAGAAAGTCCCTAAAATCCTGGATATTGGTCTTGGTCCAGGAGACCTCTAGACCCAAGGGCTTCGCTTCATTACTAAATGCATCGAGGGCCACCACTAAGGTTTCCGTAAGACTCAGATAGAATTGCAACATCATCGGCAAAATCAAGGTCTGTAACTTTAATATTACCCAGTGTTGCTCCACAATGACTTTGAACAGTAGCTTTGCTCTAGTATCCAGTCCATGCAAGTGTTGAAAAGGGTTGGTGCCTCACTCCTGAACTGACAGGAAAGAAGCTCGACAGGCCCCCACCACACTTTACAGCACTTTCAGTCCCAGTATATAGGTTTGCTATTAGTTCAATAATCCTTGTTGGAATTCCTCCTCAGTCTCAGGATCTCCCAGAGTGTGGATCTCTGACGTAAGCCTGTATCGAACGCCTTCTTCAGGTCGATGTAGGCTGCAAGTAACCCACATCCGAACTCACGACGGCGCTCTACACGACTCGAAGCGCAAGGATACGGTCTATTGTTGACTTACCAGGAGTGAATCCGGATTGCTCTGGCCTCTGATGCCTTTAGTAGATGGTCTCTGATACGCCTCAGCAGGATACGGGCAAGCACCTGTTTTGGTACACCAGCAGTGCGTGATGCCGCGGTGATTGCAGCAGATCCCATCGGTCCCCCTTCCCCTCTTCCAGAGAGGGATGACCACACCCCTCAACAGGTCAGAGTGAATGGTGCGTACCGGACCTCCTGCCAAATGGCAGCCAGGACAGCATACCAATCCCCGCGCCATAGGTTCACCACCAGCCTATAACAGTTCAGCTGGGATGCCGCAAATACCCGCTGCTTTACCACTCTTCAGCTTGGAAATCGCCTCCCTAACCTCAGCTAGGGAGGGAGGGTCCTCGCTAATGGGTGGGTCCGGCAAAACGGAATCACGGCACTACCAACATCCAAGTTAACTGTTGGAGGGTCAACCTGATACAACTGCTCAAAGTACCAGCCCAACGCTCCCTCACCTCAACAGGACCTGAGACAATCTGGCCACACACTTGCGAACTGTGCAGTCACCTGTGAAGAGGGTTTGGAGTTCAGTTTTCTCAGGGCTTGATATGCAGGACGAAGCGGCTATTTACTAAGAAAATGGCCTTCAACCTCCTCAGCAAGATTCCTAATAAACTGTTCCTTGTCCCTTCTCAACAGAGACCGAGTTTTGCGCACCTGGGAACGAAAATCCTGATCCCCTGCTAGATAAGTCGCGACGTAAAAGTATCAGTGGCTTCCAAAGTGTCTCCTGAGAGACTGAATTCTGCCCGTTCTCGGCCGTTCTCCACCGGATTCTTGGGCTGTATCAAGCGTTTCACAATTGAAGGTGTCCCACAGAAGCACAGTGTCCGTCAGATTGTCAAGCGCTGTGAACCGATCAGAGATTGTCTCGGCAAACCTCCGAGCACACTCCCTCTCCTTCAGCCTGTCCAGATGAGAGAGAGAGAGAAAGAGCCGGGGCTTAACCCAGCGTGCGGGGTAATAGATGGGGGATAGATGACTGGAGCCGGAAAAGGCTGGCGAGGGGAGGCCCTGCGCCATCTGTGCTCGCTGCAGCCATGGCATGACCACCTGCTATGGCGCGGAACCGGCGTGGGCCAGCTCCAAGCGCCAGCAAGTGGTGGCCATGCCCGGGATACGGGTTGCGCTCGGCTAACGGGGGAGGAGGGGGTAGGGGGGCAGCCTGCTAGGCGCCATCTGCGGCTCCACCGCTACAACGTGGCGTGGGACGACTTTGTGTCAACAGCAACATTATAATGAGAGGGCAGCATAGTGCTCCCGCTGAACCTCGTGTGGCGATGGATGATTTGTAAACAACTCGACAAACTCTCGCATGGTGCCCTGACTGGATAGAGCGCTCCAGCGCCTTCATCCAGGGACGGAGGGAGCGGGATAGGCCGTAATCTCTTTTCTCTGGACTGGTTTGAGGAGATTGAGCCAGCTTTCTGAGCTTGGCAGCGCTTCCTCTTTTCCTTTTGTGCACTCTTCTCTCACTTCCTTCTATCTTTCTCGCTCTCCCCTCTCATGTTTTATTTTATTGTTGTTATTAAGTTAACCACTTAGCATGGCTTCATGAATCTACCCCGAGAAATGGCTAGCCACGCCAGCGTGAGGGAACACCTTGTCCTTGGCTCAGCTCATTTCTCCTGTTTTGTGTTTGTTTGTTTTTTATTGTTTTTAATGTTCATTTTAACGTTCACTTTTATTTTATTTTCTCGTTTAATCATTGTTTTTAATGCATGTAGTTGTTTCTTTTACACTGTAATTTTAACTTGTTTGTGTTTTAAGTTCTTTTAAGTTAAGTTTTTAAGTTTTGATTTTGTGTTTTTAAGTTCTTTTAAGTTTAAGTTCGTTCTCGTTCTCCAACGGAACTTCTTTAACCTCCCCAATAAACAACTACCCTCCGGTAAGCCCTATCCCCCCTTTTAATCAACTTCCTCTTCAACCTCCCTTTCCCTGTGTGACGGCATCTTCGACCTCATCTCCCACCTCATTTCCCTCACATCGCGGTAAACGTCCTGCATCCTAATCCTTACCCTCATCTCACTGGTTCCGGATTTCCGACACGTGGTATCTGCCGCTCGCAGCCCGAGTTACGACCGCGGCTCCTCTGTCGTAAGGGAGTGCCAACGCGCGAGCCGGGGAGTGAGGTGCCACGGCCAGTGATGATAATCCGCTCAGATGTGACCGCCCGAGCAGACAGAGAGAAATCTCTGATCGACGCAGGCGGGGGAGATAGACTTAGCCAGGTCGCATCTCGCTTTCATCCTCCTTCCATCCTCGCAGTCTCGAGGTTAGCCGAGGGCACCACCGTTGCCATGGGCGATAAGTCCGTGCACGGTGGAGCCGCAAATGGCGCCAGGCAGGCTGCCCTCTCTACCCCCTCCTCCCCCGTTAGCCGAGCGCAACCTGCAGCCTGGGCATGCCGATTTCTTTGGCGGCGCAGAGCTGGCCCGCCAGTTCCACGCCAAACGGGTGAATTATGCCATGGCTGCGGCGTACGCAGATGGCGCGGGGCCTCCCCTCGCCAGCTCTTTTCCCGCCTTTTTCCGACTCAAGTCATCTATCCCCCATCTATTGCCTCCGCACGCTGGGTTAAGCCCCGGCTCTTTCTCTCTCACCAAATCATCCTTTCTATCCCCTCCTTATCCTTCCCCTCTCCATCCTTCCTTCCCCCCCCTTCTCTCTCGATTTCTATTTCGATTTCGAGTTCATCACTCGCGATCCTCCAGACGAGCAAGACACAGCAAGCAGCAACTAGGCCTACCAAGGCCTTAGCCGACGGATGTGATCTTCAGCACACTAGCCATACCTGTGGCCTCTCACACCCACACCCAAAAGCTTCTTAAAGAGATGATCGACACCAGTCCATGGCGGATACCAATCCATTGCCATACTGGTTCTGGCAGAGAACTCAAGCACTAATCTGTTACCCTCTGATTGTGGGTCATGATGAGTGCATTTCGGGCCTTATGGCTTGTCGCCCGTTTCCACAACTCTGTAAGGCTGGTCTGGTTCCCAAAAGTTTGGCACCATTCCAGCCAGTTTTCCTGCCTTATTCTGTTGGCAGCTTCCTTGGCACCCACGACAGTTTCCCTTAACAGGGCCAGATTGTCGGGAGATCTTTGCCGTCGGAAGTTTTTTCTACACATATCAACCAGGCGTCTTTGTGAGTTCTGGACCATGGGCGAGTTTTGGGGATGGTTTGTGAGGTTGCCTGGTTTATGGCCTGGATTAGCCTTTACTCTAGTACATCCATTATTTTCATTATTGTTATTGGGTTCATTGTCTTTCAGACATCGAATAGTCTTCCTGGAAGGCAAACCAGTTGACCTTGTTTGTTATCCATTTAGGAATGTGACGTGGTCTTTGGGCTGGACCTGCATCTATTAATGTGGTGACTATGCCGTAGTTATCATCAGTAACCGTATCATCGACACACCACCGAATTCCTTCTCCACCATTGTTGCAGTGGCAAAGGTGAGGTCTAGGACCCTTCCCTTCACATGTGTTGGTTCTTTGGTGTTGAGAAGAGCGATCTCAGGGAATGTCTCAAGCACTTCTGCTATGTGAATGCCTGTCGCGTTCCTGGCCTTTTGCGGGGATTCAGCATGGCTATGTGTGCATTGAAGTCTCCCTTAATGATCACTTGGTCTTGTGCTGCAGTAGCACAGACCTGGTTCAGATCTAAGCTCTCACACAGTGGTTTACTATAATTATTATATATTTTTATAGGGCCCCCAGGTAGCTGAATCTCAACAGCAAGAGATTCAACACCATCTCCACAGTGTGGTGGGTTGGCTATTAAGGAGCACGGGATAGCTTCTTTTACTCAGGGTCATCTAGGCCTCTAGCACCATCCAGGTTTGGAGTGGTGAAGGCATGATATCCTGAGAAGCACACGGATCCCATAAGCCAGTGCCTCCTGGAGCATGACGACGCCAATGCTCTTTGCTCGCACAACTGACTGGAGAAAGGGGTTCTTGCTTTTATAGCTACAGAGAGTTCCACTGCAGAATGTTTAGATTGTGTGCCATGAGGGTTACTCAGGAGTCACTTGCTTTCAGCTGCAGATGCCCCAGTGCTGGTGGCATCAGATAAATACAGATCCTCGTTGATTGAGGATTGTACAACTTCCTCTAAGTCAGACACTCTGGTTAAGGCTCTACCGAGGGGCGTAGAGCCTAGGTTGGAAGTGCCACCTCGGGTCAGGGGGACGAGACTTTGGCTGTACAGACTCGGCCTGCAGTGGGGGGCTTCTGTTGCACAGTTTCAGCCTGTCCTGACAGACTAGCTGGGATTTCACGTAATGCTTCTCCCGAAGCTAGCCTGCCATCCAAGGATTTGGGGAGGGGAGCGCTGCTTCGTTATCGGTTTGGAGGCTTCTAGCTTCCTTCCCTTCAGAGCTGCCACAGTTTGGGTCATAGCCGTCATTGCGACCTGCACTGCTTTCTCTGCCTCCTCACTGGTCCTCTCTAAGGCTGTTGCTACTGGAGAAACTACAGCACCCAACAGAAGAGTCATATCTTTCTCGTCAAAGAAAAGATTATCATCTACTGGGGGGACCATTGCTGTGGACTTTGAACCTTTTTCCCTTTGGTTCTTTTTTGTGGTTTTGCCACTAGCAAGCTTGGGGGAATTCCTCTCTGTGAGAGGTATCCAATTTTTCCTTCCTCTTAGGAGGTCGGGGAGTCTTTTCATTTTTGTTTTTGCCCCAGACGTAGGTGCCTGGGGGCGCAGGGACAAAGTCGACCAAGACGCTTTTTGGCTAGCTCCTGCTTTTTTAATAACTGCCTGTTTCCTGACAGAGCAAGTTTTCAAGCTCCAGGCATGATGCTTTTTGGCACAGCTCTGACACGGCTGTTGTGTCCTTCTGGCCATCTTTGTGTGCCTTGATACACACTTCGGTTTCGTGTGCCTTGCTGCATACACCACATTTGGCTTTGGCCTTGCAGTTGGCCTGGTGATGCCCAAATTTCTGGCACGTGAAGCACCTCAAAGGCTCTGTTACATATGTCCTGAGCTTGTATGAGCCCCAGTTACCCAGATCAAGGGGTGGTGATTGGGGCTCCCTTGAGGATAACCAGGACTTGCCTGGTTGGAGACTTCCCTTTGGTCATGGGGGAAGCCTCCACCACTTGTGGGAGAGACGTGATCACCTCCACGTCGAACCCTAGTGGGAAGCCAAGTAGCACCATCTTGGACTCCTCTTGGGAGGTCAGTCTTCCGTCTTTTAGCACCTTGATTTCCTGCAGGAAATTCATGGTGGCTTTGTCTTTGGGGGCAATGATCATGCCCTCATCTCTAGAGATTCGGATTGAGAGTCTGACGTGTTTTTCCTTCTCCAATGCCCTTACCAGTTGGTATGCATTGTCGAAGTCTTCGGGTTTTTTTGGTACCTTAAACCGCGTTAGTCGACTTGGGGCGTGCTCTGCCTCTTCTTCAGAGTCAGTTTCCACCCTTCGTCGCTTCACGCCTCCCCTTTGCAGGGGTTTAAGGTCTTTAGAAGTGGGGGCAGCTGGATTGGCTGGTTCAGCTGGAGTTCTCTTCTTGACTGAGGGAGTTCTGAGGAGAGCTCAGGTTTCCCTCAAGTCTGGTGTGCACACAGACTTTGTGCTCTGGTGCTTCTGTCTTGTCCTTGCCTGGTTCAGCAGGCCTGGACACGTTCGGCCTGCTTTTGTTTTTTCTTTCACCCCCCCTGCAACCTTGAAAGGCTCCAGGGTGACTACCATGTTCGGATTCATTTTGTGGCCATTGAGAGAGTATGAAACAGATTGGTCCCCTTTCGGAGATTATCCTTATACCTTGCTCAGGGTGAGGTCTTAAGAAGGGCCTCAAAAAAAGCTCTGTTCCCTACACTCGACCCAAAGAAGTGACTAATAGGACAGATCCCCCTGGGTGGGCTGAACTCCTCGGAGGTTTGGTGTGGTAAACGCTCTGCGCCCTAATCCTGCTACAAGGGGGGTGTGATCACGTCACCGCAGCCCAGGTGAATGTTGGAAATCGACGTTTCTTGCAGGCCCAGGTTGCACCAGGAAGTCAGAAGGAGAGGGCAAGAGTTAGGCACCGAAAAGTCGCCCTTGGTGCGTGGCCACAAACTATGTCCAGGACCAGAGGGTCCAGACCAGGTTTCTAACCTCGCTCTCCAAGGGAGCGGTAGTGGGGCACTTGCTACAAGAGAAGGCCTTGGCCAATTGTCGCGGCGAACCACGATAAATTGGCGGAGCTCTCTGTGTAGTTTGTTGTCAAAGAGTATCAATCAAGCTTTCCAAGTCTGATGGCTTTTGCTCTGGAGGATCACGCCAAGTGTGGGACAATAATGCCGCGCCAATTGGGTGGTCTCTCTCTGTACACCACAGGGGGAGAGGGCCTGGTGTAGTGCGTACACCACAGGGGAGAGAAACACGGACACATAACGGCTCGCCCATTGGACCGCAGGCTCCCCTCGTTCCCTGCGGCTGGCACAGCTCAGACCCACTTAAGCTCCCGCACCCGGGCCGAGTTCAAGAGGGGCTTACTCTGGATCTTTTAGGTCCAAGGTTTTTCGTTTGTCATCGTGGATGATTTAAAGAGATTGACACCCCACGACGGACAAGACGATTTGCTCTTTTGTGTAACTGCTTTGGGTGCAGTTGCGAAATACCTGTTTTTAATAGTGCTTTTAATTACAAGCCTTGATGTGCAAGTAATTAAAAGTACACGACGCACAGTGGCAGCCGATAGTTTCGCTGCGAAGTGTTCGGCCGAACATATAAGGGCTCACGCCCGTTCGGCAGGGTTCCGACCCCGACCGGCCTTCCCAAATAGGAGACCGTTATTACCCTGTGTGCCTCACCGTTTTTGATACCACTTCCACCTTTCATCGTCCAGTTAATTAAGCTCTGCTAGCTTCCCCTCTACCCATCATTCATCACTCCTCGCTATGGCGTAATCCATGGGTCACGTTATCAAATTAGCGTATACTGGGGAGCCAATCTCTCCAGATCATCTTCATTATCACTGAGGTGAGAGAGAGAAGTATAAAGAAGAGGGGGGGGAAGGAAGAGTGGGGATAGGGGAAGGATAAGGAGGAGGAAAATGAATTCTTAGTAGAAGAAAAAGGAGCCGGGGCCGACCCAGCATGCGGGAAAAGATCCAGGTACAGTTGCAGTGGGCTTGTTGAAAGAGGAAAAGGATTGAGGGGCCCAGCGCCATCGGGCAGACCTGCGTGTTCACCGCGTGGCCGCACCCCGCGGGATCGTGTGGCGAGGCAAGGCCGCACCTCGTGGCGCGGGGAATACCCCACGACCTTGAGCGCGGCTCGCCCTGCCACACTCTTCCCACGGGGAGTAGAGCCTCGGCTATGGTGACCACGGAGCCTCTCGGCTGGACCTGAGGTGGGGAGGCAGCGAATTTGGCGCCATCTTGGGTGATGCTCTTCTCACGGCCTCTTCGGCCGTGGCTCCTGGGCTGTCCCTCGGCTAACCATCACTGCTGAAGCGGGGTGAAGCTCGGGTGAGGCCGCGAGGGCAAGGGCAGGCCCTCCTCGCCCGGGTCGAGAGGAGATTTCTCTCCTTCGGCCGCAGGACTTACGAGAGGGCGCGGCCTTGGCGGCCCCACCACGATTGGACACTCTGCTGGCCGTGGTGCTTCTTTCCTCGGCTCGCAATAAACTTTACGCGAAAGGATTTGTGGTCCTGCTAATGAAAGTAATAGCAGCAAACGCCACATATTTGAAACCGAAACCAGCAGGATGTTGGGGGTAGGATGAGGATGATGGAATGAGTCGGGGTGGCGGTCACGAAGCGTCAGAGGATGAGGTGAAATGATTTAAAAAACGGGGATGAGGGGCAGTACCTGAGGGAGATTTACTTTATTATGAAGTTAAAAAAAAGGAAGGTACCAAACATTACCACTAAATTACTTTTAAAAAGAACGAGAACAAAAACAAGGAACACAAAAACAAACAACAAAACTGAACAAAAAAACTAGGCGGATAGAGGAAGGGGAAAGGGGAAAAGAAGGAGTAAGAGGTGGCTTCAAAGGATGCGGCCAAACTTAGAACACTGCATCCACTTCTTCGTCCCATGCCAGGGAAAAGAGATCACGGCCTGCACCAGACTTCCATCCGGAACGAAAGATAGTGCTGAGTCTATCCAGCCAGGCGGAGTGCCAAGCACGGAGTCTGTCGATCTGTTTACAAACCAACCTACGCCACTCGATGTTAAGAGGAGGCAGAGAAGCTTCCTCGTGTAATAAATTGATCCCCATTTACTACATAGATCCATCTGAGTGCTTTATTCTGGACAACTTGGAGTTTGCGCTTGTTGGTGTATGCTGTCTGTGTGGAGTGCAAGTGGTGTGTATGTGAGAAGAGGTTTGATAAGTGTTTTGTATAGATGCAGCTTCGTACGTGGGGCCGCACGTCGGAACCTGATGCAAAGCGAATGTAAGGCTTTGCCGGCCAAGGCGGCCTTTGAAGTTCCATACAAATGAAACCGAAAGTCGGTGTCAAAGGTTAAACCAAGGATGGTACAAGAGTGGGTGATTTGGAGCGGTGCTTGTAGTCTGTCGAAGCTGTTGAGATATATGTTGTCATAGGGAGGTAGTTTTCGTGGATTTAGGAAAAGAACTTTTGTTTTGGTCACGTTAGTCTTGATACGCCATCTATGCTCCCATCTCGAGACGGTGCTCAAGCTCGTCATTGATGCGCCGGACGACACCTGAAAGCGCATCGCGTCGGCGCTAGGTGCCGCATAGTCGTCAGCATAGAGGACAGTGAGTGAATCTGTGTGTGTGGGGTCTGGTGTAAGTCGTTTGTGTATACTGTTTAGAGTGTACTGAGGGTGCCGCCCTGAGGTACACCTGCGTGCATGCAAATCGTCCCGGAGACGTGGTGGAGGAATTTTAATTCTTAATTTACGGTCTCCACTGAGGTGGCAGTCACACACCTCTTTAAGGTCCATAATGGCTTCAAAGTGACAGTTGCCAAACCCGAACACCTGACCCCATTTCTTTCGGCCCACGGCCAAAGAAAGCTCAGACCATGGCTTCTCACCTGTTCCCTCCCCCGAGATGAAGGCTAAGTGTACGATCGTGGCGAAAAAGATCGACAAGACGATCCCCCCACGATCGTGCGAGTCCTTCAAGCCAGGAGGTTTCCGTCAAGAACGGTGTCACTGTTCTCGACGTTTACAAGCCGTTCGAGTCGCGAATCGTCAAGATTCGTGTCTCATCCCCCGAGGAAGCCCAGGAAACTTCTCTCTCGCGGGGACTCATGATATTTAATACACTCTGCCAACTTGGGACCCGAATGCTTCATTCGCATCGACCAATGCTTAAACTGCTACCGCTTTCACCACAAAAAACACCAATGTACACACACCCAGAGATGCTCTGGGTGCGCCGGCGACGGTCATTTCTTCGCCAGGTGCACTGAAACCATCAAATGCTGCAACTGCGAGGGATCGCATGTCGCAGTTAGTGGATCCTGCCCTAAACGGGAAGGAAATACTAAAGGCAAAACGAGCTGAGCTCCGCCAAGACAATAACACTGTCCCTTCCTTACGCAACAACAGCTGCTACACGACCCAAGCTCAGACCAGTACACCCTGACGACCCACGACTTCCCCTCGGACAACTCTGCCCACACAACCCCCAACAAGCACCCTCACACCGAACACAAACCCAAAAATCCAAGCCATGCTACACGTAAGTCTCATAGCTGCCAAATACAACGCAAAAAGATTCGCAAACATTGTCCCTATTATGCTCCAGAGAAACGGCTTCCCCAGCATTGTTGTCCCTGAGGAAATCTTTGAAGACGACACCCTATACATCCCTGAGTACGCCACAACAAACACAGAAACAACAGGAAATAAGGTGACAGACACTCACCCAGAGCCTCATTCTTCCTCACAACACCGGACACCTCGTTTTGCAACCTCAGCAACAACGAAGACATAAAGAAACACCACAGGCACACCAAACTACAAGTACCACTGATCACAAACGCAAACAAACCACACCACCATCCACGCATACCAAAAAAAGACAAAAAGGATCCTCCTGTCCCCCAAGCTTGTCGTCGTAGATTGGATGACACCATTCTTGACGATTGACAGCAGCGACTCTGACATCGATGTCGAGAGCGTTCTCGAGGCCGGGCTTGGCCTCTCGGCTGGAGCTATGCTCCTCGCCAGGGGACCCCTGAGACAGCGCGGAAGCATCGGAACTCGGTCATCCGCCGATCTCCCAAGACTTCCGCGCCGGTTCACAGGACTCCCTGCCTGACCTCGAGGAGCCGTCGATCGCGCATTGATCGTGGAGCCGCTACAGGGCTCAGGTCAAGCCACGGCGTACACCCAGGTAGAATGGGTGTACCTTGAGTGACTAACTGACGACCGACCGAGCCGACGCGGGTTCTTCCACCTCGGTGGAGGACCCCGTGTTGGCTAGGTCGATCTAGACGCGCAATCCCACGCACGAGCTGCATCTAAACAAAACAAAAACTCTCTCCTTCACACACAAACACTCTACTCTCACCAACAACAAACACTAACAAACACAAACTTCAGCTTGTTCTGATGGAATGAAGCACTCAGATGGTTCCCTGTAGTGGGTCGTGACCGATCTATTACACGTCTGAACTCCGCGAGGAAGCCTCTCGCTTCCTCCTTAACATCATGTGGGGTGAGTTGGCCTGTAGACAGATAAAACAAACTTCGTGCTTGACTCACCACTGGCTGGATGGACTCGTCTCCTCCATCCTTTGTTCCGGCTGGAGATCAGGTTTAGGCCATGATCTCTTTCTTTGGCATGGGACAGGGAATGATGCAGTTTTCGGGTTTTGCCGCATCACTTTGAAGCCACCTTCTACTCATTCCTTTCAATTTTTCCCCTTCCCCTATCCACTCGTTTTTGTTGGGTTTTTTTCGTGTTCTCTTTCTGCTTTTGTTCACTTGTTGTTTTGTTGTTTGGTTTTTGTGGTCCTGTACCTTTTAATCTCATTAATAAAGTAATCTCCCCCAGGTACTGCCCTCTCTTATCCCTCGTTTTTAACATTGAATTCCTCTCACCTCGTCTCCTGACGCTTGTGACCGCCACCTCACCCCCACCCTTCACCCTCACTCATATCAGTACATCCTTGCCATAGCGTTGACCCTCATCCTTATCCTTACCCTGACATCCCACTGGTTTCGGTTTCCGACACGTGGCGCTTGCTGCTAGTACTCGTGCTTGGTGGACCACAAATCCTTTAGCGTAAGTGGCTTGTGCGAGCCGAGGAAAGAAGCGTCACGGCCAGTGGAGTTAACCCAATCGTGGTGAGGCCGCCCGAGCCGCGCCCCTACGGAAGACCTACGGCCGAGGGAGAGAAATCTCCTCTCAACCTGGGCGGGAGGGGCCAGCCTCTGTGTGGCTTCACTCGAGCTTCATCCTGCTTCAGCGGTGATGGTTAGCCGAGGAAATGCCCTGGAGCCACGGTCGAGAGGCCGTGGCTCTGAGCATACCGGAGATCGGCGCCAAAAACCTGCTAACTTCTTTCCTCTCCCCCTCAGTTAGCCGAGAGGCTCCGTGTTCGCCACAGCGAGGCTCCACGCCCTGTGGGAACGTTGTGGCGGGGCGAGCCGCGCTCAAGGTCGCTAAGTATACCCTCGCTGTGAACACGCGAGTTCGCCGAAGGCGCTGGGCCCCTCGATCCTTTTCCTCTTTCAACAAACCCACTCCAACGATTACCTCAAGTTTACCCTGGCAAGCTGGGTGAAGCCCTGGCTCCTTCTTCTTCTCCCAAAATTCTTTTCCTAAATTCCTTTATCCTTCTCCCATCCCCACTCTTCCTTCCCCCCCTCTTCTTTACACACTTTTATGCTTTTCCTTTTGCCGAGTTGATCACTCACGATCCTCCAGCAGAGCAAGACACAGCAAGCAGCAACTAGGCCTACCCAGGCCTTAGCCGACGGGTGAGCCGCCCCGGCTCTCCCCGGCGATCTCCAGCACAACAGCCATACCTGTGGGGCACTCACACCCACACACAAAAGCTCCCTAAAGAGATGATTGACACCAGCTCATGGCGGATACCAATCCATTGCCATACTGGTCACTTTCCGGAGTGACACAAATACCCAGCCTTCTGGAGTATATCATGTGGTTATCGCTCGCTCGTTTAGCTCCCTCACTAATAATAAAAAAAAAAAAAACATAAAAAGTGTGTAAAGAAGACTATTCAGACTAAGACCAGGTTACCAATGCGCTTGGCAAATTATTGACAATGAGACTGCGAGGTTATGCAAACACTGCGGCGAGCCTAACGCCACCCTGTTACATCATTTGCAGAGTTGTGTACACACAATTCTCCTGGAGGCAGGGACCACCCCCACTACAGCCGCCGGGCTGGTAAAAAGGGTGTGCAACATGCTTACCCCGTGGCAGCTGGATCGCTTGCTTGCAATCCAGTCACCGCTAAAAAAGCAGTTCAAAAGAAAATATCTGAGTTAACTAGAAATAGTTAATACACAGGCCGGGCCACTCCAGAGAAAAGGCCCGGGCGAAGCAAGACTTCGTAAATCTAACTGGAACTGAACTGAACTGTCCGTGGTCAACCAATCAGGTCTCGGTATGCGTCGTCGAGAAGCTGCTAATGGTGAGGGCGAGAGGACAGGCTAGGACCTGGACCCAACCTGGGGGAAGGATGCTGCGCTGCAGGTTGCGGGGGTCGGCTGTATTCTCAAAAGGCTGTCGTAATACGCTAATTTTTGCCGTTTTTTCGACTTATTGGATTTTATTACTTTTGGCCTCAATTTCATTATAAATGGACTGGTTAATAATAATTATCATCAATATTATCATTACTCTCATTATTCCTATGATTTTTATCATTATAGTCATCATCATGATTATAATCATTATTATCATCATTATTGCAGTTATAATGATTATTATGCTAATTATTATAGCTATTTTCATCATAACTATTTTTATATGGATAATAGTAATAATGATAATTTTAGACGTAATAATGACAATTTTTCAGTAATAATTATAATGAAAAATGATAATGATGTTAGTAATTTTACTATTGTCATTATTAGTCTGAAAATTATTGGAATAGAGTTGATTATTGCTATTATTGCAGTAATTATCAAAATTATCATTATAATTAGTGATTTTATCATTATTATTGTCATTAATATTTATTTTTTATTATCATCATAATTATAACCATTATTACATACAATGAAGGAATTATGAAAATCATCACAATTACCTGAATTCATGTTAAAATCCTCATAATTACCAATAAAAAGCGAAAAGGGTTTTTTTGACGTTTCTTTCAAAAGGCTGTAATACGCTAGATTTTGCTGTTTTTTCTTCTCATGGGATTTTATTACTTTTGGCCTTTATTTCATTATAAATGGACTGGATAATAATTATTATCATTACTGCCATTATTCTTATGAATAATATCATTACAGTCATTATCATCATCATTAACATCTTTAATACCATCATTATTGCAGTTATAAATTTTGATCATTATGCTAATTATTATTATTTTCATCATCATAATTCATTTTTATAATGATAATAGTTAATAATGATAATTTTAGAAATAATAATGACAATAGTAATAATTATAATGACAATGGATAATGATGTTATTATTTCTACGTACTTGTCATTATTAGTCTGAAAATTATTGGAATAGAGTTGATTATTGCTATTATTGCAGTAATTATCAAAAATATCATTATCATCATGATTTTATCATTATTATCATTATTGTCATTATCATTGTCATCATAATTATCATCATTATTGTACATAATGAAGGAATTATCATGAAAATCATCACAATTACCTGAATTAATGTTAAAATCCTCATAATTACCAATAAAAAGCGAAAAGGTTTTCTTATCGACGTTTCTATCAAAAGGCTAGATTTTGCCGTTTTTTCTTCTTTTGGGATTTTATAACTTACCTTTATTTCATTATAAATGGACTGGATAATAATTATTATCATTATCATTACTGTCATGATTCTTATGATTATTATCATTATAGTCATTATCATCATGATTATCATCATTATTATCATTTCATTATTGCAGTTATAATGATTATTATGCTAATTATTATAGCTATTTTCATCATCATAACTATTTTTATAATGATAATAGCAATAAATGGTAATTTTAGAAATAAATATGAATTTATCATTCTATCATTATTATTGTCATTATCATTGTCATTACCATCATAAATTATTATTATTATGGCATATAATGAAGAAATTATGATGAAAATCATCACAATTACTGGATCTAATGTTAAAATCCTTATAATTATCAACAATTATTATGCTAATTACTATAGCTATTTTCATCATCATAACTATTTTCATAATGATAATAGCAATAATGATAATTTTAGAAAAAATAATGACAATAGTCATAATTCTAATGACAATGATAAAAAGGATGTTATTATTATTTCTATTGTCATTATTAGTCTGAAAATTATTGGAATAGAGTTGATCATTGCTATTATTGCAGTAATTATCAAAATTATCATTATAATTATGATTTTATCATTAATATCATTATTACTGTCCTTATCATTGTCATTATCATAATTATCATCAGTAATTTACGTAATGAAGGAATTATCATGAAAATCATCATGTTTACCAGATTAATGTTAAAATCCTCATAATTACCAATAAAAAGTGAAAAAGGGCGTTTCTTTCGACGTTTCTCTCAGAATACTGTAATACGCTAGATTATGCTGTTTTTCTGACTTGTGGGATTTTATTACTTTAGGCCTTTATTTCATTATAAAATGATTGAATCATAATTATTATCAGTATTATCATTACTGTCATTATTCTTATGATTATTATCATTAGAGGAATCATTATCATCATGATTATTATCATTATTATCATCATTATTGCAGTTATACTGATTATTATGCTAATTATTATAGCTATTTTCATAACATTTTTATGATGATAATAGCAATAATGATAATTTTAGAAATTAATAATAATATTAATTATAATGACAATGATAATGATGTATAATTATTTCTATTGCCATTATTAGTCTGAAAATTATTGGAATAGAGTTGATTATTGCTATTATTGCAGTAATTATCAAAATTATCCTTATAATTATTATTTTTTCATTATTATCATTATTATTGTCATTATCATTATCAATATCATCATTATTATCATCATTATTACATATAATGAAGGAATTATCATGAAAATCATCATAATTACCCGAGTTAATGTTAAAATCCTCATAAGTACCAATTAACTGCGAAAAGGTTTTTTTTTTCGACGTTTCTCTCAGGAGGCTGTAATACGCTAGATTTTGCCGTTTTTTCGACTTCATCATTAACATCATTATCATCATCATTATTGCAGTTATAATGATCATTATGTTAATTATTATTATTATCATCATAATTATCCTCATTATTGCATATAATGGAAGGAATTATCATGAAAATCATCACAATTGACTCGAATTAATGTTAAAATCTTCATAATTGCTGAATAAAAAACGAAAAGGGTTTTTTTTCGACGTTTCTCTCAAAAGGCCAGATTTTGCCGTTTTTTCGTCTTTTGGGATTTTATTATTTTTGGCCTTTATTTTGTTGTAAATGGACTGGATAATAATTATTATCATGATTATTATCATTACTGTCATTATTCTTATGATTATTATCATTATAGTCATTATCATCACGATTATCATTACAATCATTATTGCAGTTATACTGATTATTATGCTATTTATCATAGGTATTTCTACCATCATAACTATTTATATAATGATAATAGTAAAATTATAATTTTAGAAATAATAATGACTAATAATCATAATGACAATGATAATGATATTATTATTTCTATTGTCATTATCAGTCTGAAAATTATTGGAATAGAGTTGATTATTGCAGTAATGACCAAATTATCTTTATAATTATGATTTTATCATTATTATCATTATTATTGTCATTATCATTATCATCATAATTATCATCATTATTACATATAATGAAGGAATTATCATGAAAATCATCACAATTACCTGAATTAATGTGAAAATCCTCATAATTACCAATAAAAAGAGAAAAGTTTTTTTTTCGACGTTTTCTATCAAAAGGTTAGATTTTGCCGTTTTTTCTTTTTTTGGGATTTTATAACTTTTGGCCTTTATTTCATTATAAATGGACTGGATAATAATTATCATCTTTATCATTACTTATTATTATTCTTATGATTATTATCATTATAGTCATTATCATCATGATTATCATCATTATTATCATCATTATTGCAGTTATAATGATTATTATGCTAAATATTATAGCTATATTCATCATCATAACTATTTTTATAATGATAATGGTAATAATGATAATTTTAGAAATAATAATGACAATAGTAATAATTATAATGATATTGATGATTTTATTATTATTTCTATTATCAATATTAGTCTGTAAATTATTGGCATGGAGTTGATTATTGTTATTATTGCAGTAATTATCAAAATTATCATTATAATTAGGATTTTATCATTATTATCATTATTATTATAGTTATTATTGTCATTATCATTGTCATTATCATCATAATTATCATCATTATTACATATAATGAAGGAATTATACGCTTGATTTTGCCGTTTTTTTCTTCTTTGGGGATTTTATAACTTTTGGCCTTTATTTCATTATAAATGGATTGGATAATAATTATTATCATCATGATTATCATTACTGTCATTATTCTTTTGATTATTATCCTTATAGTCACCATCATGATTATCATCATTATTATCATCATTATTGCAGTTATAATGATTATTATGCTAAATATTATAGCTATTTTCATCATCATAACTATTTTTATAATGATAATGGTAATAATGATAATTTTAGAAATAATAATGACAATAGTAATAATTATAATGACAATGATAATGATGTTATTAGTTTCTATTGTCATTATTAGTCTGAAAGTTATTGGAATAGAGTTGATTATTGCTTTTATTGCAGTAATTATCAAAATTATCCTTATAATTATTATTTTATCATTCTTATCATTATTATTGTCATTATCATTGTCATTATCATCATAATTATTATCATTATGGCATATAATGAAGAAATTATACGCTAGATTTTGCCGTTTTTTCGACTTATGGGATTTTATTACTTTTGGCCTTTATTTCAATATAAAGGGACTGGATGATAATTATCATCACAATTACCGGATCATTAATGTTAAAATCCTTATAATTATCAACATTATAGTCATTATCATCATGATTTTCATCATTATTGTCATCATTATTGCAGTTATAATGATTATTATGCTAATTACTATAAAGGTTTTCATCATCATAACTATTTTCATAATGATAATAGCAATAATGATAATTTTAGAAAAAATAATGACAATAGTCATAATTCTAATGACAATGATAAAAAGGATGTTATTATTATTTCTATTGTCATTATTAGTCTGAAAATTATTGGAATAGAGTTAATTATTGCTATTACTGCAGTAATTATCAAAATTATCATTATAATTATGATTTTATCATTATTATCATTATTGTCATTATCATTGTCATTATCAGGAGTAATTATCATCAGTATTGCATATAATGAAGGAAGTATTATGACAATCATCAAAGTTACCTGAATAAGTGTTAAAACCCTCATAATTACCAATAAAAAGTGAAAAGGGTGTTTTTCGACGTTTCTCTCAGAAGGCTGTAATACGCTAGATTATGCCGTTTTTTCTTTTTTTGGGATTTAACATTTTTGGCCTTTATTTCATAATAAATGGACTGGATAATAACTATTATCATTATTATCATTACTGTCATTATTCTTATGATTATTATCATTATAGTCTTTATCATCATGATTATCATCATTAATATCATCATTATTGCAGCTATTTTAATTATCATAACTATTTTTATAATGATAATAGCAATAATGATAATTTTAGAAATAATAATCACAATAGTAATAAATATAATGACAGTGATAATGATGTTATTATTATTTCTATTGTCAATATTAGTATGAAAATTATTGGAATAGAGTTGATTACTGCTATTATTGACGTGCAATTATGAAGATTGTCATTATAATTATGACTTTTATAATTATTATCATTATTATTGTCATTATCATTGTCATTATCATCCTAATTATCACCATTATTGTCAATAATAAAGGAATTATCATGAAAATCATCATAATTACCTGAATTAATGTTAAAATCCTCAAAATTACCATTACAAAGCGAAAAGTTTTTTTTTGCCGTTTTTTGATTTTGCCGTTTTTTTCGACTTTTGGGAATTTAATACTTCTGCCCTTTATTTCATTATAAATGGACTGAATGATAATGACTATCATCATTATTATCATTACTGTCATCCTTTTTTATGATTATTATCATTATAGTCATTATCATCATGATTATCATTATTATTATCATCATTATTGCAGTTATAATAATTATCATGCTAATTAGTATTGCTATTTTTATCATTATAACTATTCATATAATGATAATTGCAATAATGATCTTAGAAATAATAATGACAATAATAATCATTATAATGACAATGATAATGATGTTACTATTATTTCTATTGCCATTATTAGTATGGAAATTATATGAATAGTTAATTATTTCTATTATTGCAGTAATTATCAATATTGTCATTATAATTATGACTTCAACATTAGTATCATTATTATTGCCAATATCATTGTCATTATCATCATAATTATCATTATTGTTAATAATAAAGGAATTATAATGGAAATCATCATAATTACCTGAATTAGTGTTAAAATCCTCATAATTACCATTAAAAACCGAAAAGGTTTTTTTTCGACGTTTCTCTCAAAAGGCTGTAATACGCTAGATTCTGCCGTTTTTTCGACTTTTAGGATTTTATTACTTCTGGCCTTTATTTCATTATAAACGGACTGAATGATAATTATTATCATTATTATCATAACTATCATCTTTTTTTATGATTATTATCATTATAGTCATTATCATTATGATTATCATTATAGTCATTATCATTATGATTATCATTATTATTATCATCATTATTGCAGTTATAATAATTATTA
>NC_091578.1:19035524-19070319 GCF_042767895.1 Penaeus vannamei | reverse complement strand
TATCATTCTGTCCATTTATAATGAAATAAAGGCCAGAAGTAAGAAAATCCCAATAGTATTAAAAACTTTTTCAGAGAAACTTCGAAAAAAAACCTTTTCGCTTTTTAATGGTAATTATGAGGATTTTAACATTAATTCAGGTAATTATGATGATTTCTATGATGATTCCTTTAATATTGAAAATAATGATGATAATTATGATGATAATGACAATGATTAAGGCAATAATAATGATAAAGTCATAATTATAATGATAATCTTGATAATTACTGCAATAATAGCAATAATCAACTCTACTCCAATAACTTCCATACTAATAATGGCAGTAGAAATAATATTAATATCATTATCATAATCATTATAATTATTATTATTGCCATTATTAATTTTAAGATCATCATTATTGCTATTATTATTATATAAATAGTTAAAATGATAAAAATGGCTATAATAATTAGCATAATAATTAACTGCAATAATGATGATGATAATAATGATGATCCTGATGATAGTGACTATAATGATAATAATCATAAAAATGATGACAGTAATGATAATAATGGTGATTAGTTATCATCCAGTACATTCATAATGAAATAAAGGCCAGAAGTAATAAAATCCCAAACGTCGAAAAAATGGCAAAATCAAGCGTATTACAGCCTTTTCAGAGAAACGTGGAAAAAAACCCATTTCGCTTTTTAATGGTAATTATGCGGATTTTAACATTAACTTGGGCAATTATAATGATTTCCATGATGATTCCTTTATTATTGACAATAATGATGATAATTAAAATGATAATGACAATGATAATGTTGATAATTACTGCAATAATAGCAATAATTAACTCTCTTCAAATAATTTCCATACTCTACTCCAATAACTTCCATACTAATAATGGCAATAGAAATAATAATATCATTATCATTGTCATTATAATAATTATTATTGTCATTATTATTTCTAAGATCATTATTCCTATTATCATTATATAAATAGTTAAATTGATAAAAATAGCAATAATAATTAGCATGATAATTATTATAACTGCAATAATGATGATAATGATTATCATGATGATAATGATTATCATGATGATAATGATTATCATGATGATAATGATTATCATGATGATAATGACTATAATGACAATAATCATTAAAATGATGACAGTAATAATGATAATGATGATGATAATTATCATTCTGTCCATTTATAATGAAATAAAGGCCAGAAGTAATAAAATCCCAATAGTCGAAAAAAACGGCAAAATCTAGCGTATCAACTTTTGAGAGAAACGTCGAAAAAAGTCTTTTCGATTTTTAATGGTAATTATGAGGAAATTAACATGACATCAGGTAATTATGATGATTTCCCAGATGATTCCTTTATTATTGACAATAATGATGATAATTATGATGATAAAGACAATGATAATGACAATAATAATGATAATGATAAAGTCATAATTATAATGATAATCTTGAGAATTACTGCAATAATAGCAATAATTAACTCTATTCCAATAATTTCCATACTAATAAGGGCAATAGAAAGAATAATGACATCATTATCATTGTCATTATAATTATTAGTATTGTCATTATAATATCAAAGATCATCATTATTGCTATTATCATTCTATAAATAGTTATGATGATAAGAATAGTAATAATAATTATTATAACTGCATAAATGATGATAATAATAATGATAATCATTATGATAATGACTATAATGATAATAATCATAAAAATAATGACAGTAATGATAATAATGAAAATAATTATCATTCAGTCCATTTATAATGAAATAAAGCCCAGAAGTAATAAAATCCCAAAATCTAGCGTATCAAAATCTAGCCTTTTGAGAGAAAAACATTTTCGCTTTTTAATGGTAATTATGAGGATTTTAACATTAATTCAGGTAATTATGATGATTTCCATGATGATTTCTTTATTATTGACAATAATAATGATAATTATGATAATGACAATGATAATGACAATATTAATGATAATAATGATAAAGTCATAATTAAAATGATAATCTTGATAATTACTGCAATAATAGCAATAATTAACTCTATTCCAATAATTTCCATACTAATAATGGCAATAGATATAATAATAACATTATTATCATTGTCAATATAATTAGTATTATTGTCATTATTATTTCTAAGATCATCATTATTGCTATTATCATTATATAAATAGTTATAATGATAAAAATAGCAATAATAATTAACATAATAATTATTATAACTGCAATAATGATGATAATAATAATGATAATCACGATCATAATGACTATAATGATAATAATCATAAAAATGATGACAGTAAAGATAATAATGATAATAATTATCATTCAGTGAATTTATAATGAAATAAAGGCCAGAAGTAATAAAATCCCAAAAGTCGAAAAAAGGCAAAATCTAGCGTATTACAGCCTTTTGAGAGGAACGTCGAAAAAAAAACCTTTTCGCTTTTTAATGGTAATTATGAGGATTTTAACATTAATTCAGCCAATTATAATGATTTCCATAATGATTCCTTTATTACTGACATTAATGAAGATAATGACAATGATAATGACAATAATAATGATAATAATAAGGTCATAATTAAAATGATAATCTTGATAATTACTGCAATAATAGCAATAATTAACTCTATCCCAATAATTTCCATACTAATAATGGCAATAGATATAATAATAACATCATTATCATTGTCAATATAAATAGTATTATTGTCATTATTATTTCTTAGATCATCATTATTGCTATTATCATTATATAATTAGTTATAATGATAAAAATAGCAATAATAATTAGCATGATAATTATTACAAATGCAATAATGATAATAATAATCATAATCATGATGATAATGATTATAATGATAATAATCATAAAAATGATGACAGTAATGATAATAATGATAGTAATTATCATTCAGTCCATTTATAATTAAATAAAGACCAGAAGTTATAAAATCCCAAAAATTGAAAAAACGGCAAAATCTAGCGTATTACAGCATTTTGAGAGAAACGTCGAAAAAACCTTTTCGCTTTTTCATGGTAATTATGAGGATTTTAACATTAATTCAGGTAATTATGATGATTTCCCTGATGATTCCTTTATTGACAATAATAATGATAATTATGATAATAATGACAAAGATAAGGACAATAATAATGATAAAAAGGATAAAGTCATAATTATAATGATAATCTTGATAGTTACTGCAATAACAGCAAAAATTAACACTATTTCAATAATTTCCTTACTAATAATGGCAATAGAAATAATTATATCATTATCATTGTCATTATAATTATTATTACTGCCATTATTTCTAAGATCATCATTATTTCTAAGATCATCTTTATTGCTATTATCATTATATAAATAGTTATAATGATAAAAATAGCATTAATAATTAGCATAATAATTATTATAACTGCAATAATGATGATAATAATAATGATAATCACGATCATAATGACTATAATGATAATAATCATAAAAATGATGACAGTAATGATAATAATGATGATAATAATTATCATTCAGTCAATTTATAATGAAATAAAGGCCAGAAGTAATAAAATCCCAAGAGTCGAAGAAACGGCAAAATCTAGCTTATTACAGCCTTTTGAGAGGAACGTCGAAAAAAAATCGCTTTTTAATGGTAATTATGAGGATTTTCACATTAATTCAGGCAATTATAATGATTTCCATGGTGATTCCTCTATTATATACAATAATGATGATAATTATGATGATAATGACAATAATAATGATAATGATAAAGTCATAAATATAATGATAATCTTGATAATTACTGCAATAAAAGCAATAATTAACTCTATTCCAATTATTTCCATACTGATAATGGCAATAGAAATATTAATCATATCATTATCATTGTCATTATAATAATTTTTATTGTCATTAGTATTTCTAAGATCATCATTATTGCTATTATCATTATATAAATATTTATAATGATGAAAATAGCAATAATAATTAGCATAGTAATTATTATACTGATCATTATAACTCCAATAATAATGATAATAATAATCATAATCATGATGATAATGACTATAATGATAATAATCATAAAAATGATGACAGTAATGATAATAATGATGATAATAATTATCATTCAGCCCATTTATAATGAAATAAAGGCCAGAAGTTATAAAATCCCAAAAGTCGAAAAAACGGCAAAATCTGGCTTATTACAGCCCTTTGAGAGAAACGTCGAAAAAAACCTTTTCGCTTTTCAATGGTAATTATGAGGATTTTAACATTAATTCAGGTAAATATGATGATTTCCCTGATGATTCCTTTATTATTGACAATAATGATAATTATGATGGTAATGACAATGATAATGACAATAATAATGATAATGATAAAGTCATAAATATAATGATACTCTTGATATTTACTGCAATAATAGCAATAATTAACTCTATTCCAATAATTTCCATACTAATAATGGCAATAGAAATAATAATAACATCATTATCATTGTCATTATAATTATTATTATTATTGTCATTATTATTTCTAAGATCATCATTATTGCTATTATCATTATATAAATAGTTATAATGATAAAAATAGCAATAATAATTAGCATACTAATTATTATAACTGCATTAATGATTATAATAATAATGATACCCATGAGGATAATGACTATATGAATAATAATCATAAAAATGATGACAATAATGATAATGATGATAATAATCATCATTCAGTCAATTTATAATGAAATAATGGCCAGAAGTAATAAAATCCCAAAAGTCGAAAAAAAAACGGAAAAATCTAGCGTATTACAGCCTTTCGAGAGAAAAGTCGAAAAAAAAACCTTTTCGCTTTATAATGGTAATTATGGGGATTTTAACATCAATTCAGGTAATTATGATGATTTCCCTGATGATTCCTTTATTATTGACAATAATGATAATTATGATGATAATGACTATGATAATGATAATAATGATAAAGTCATAAATATAATGATACTCTTGATAATTACTGCAATAATAGCACTAATTAACTATATTCCAATAATTATTGTCATTATTATTTCTAAGATCATCATTATTACTATTATCATTATATAATTAGTTATAATGCTATTTTTAGCAATAATAATTAGCATGATAATTATTACAACTGCAATAATGATAATAATAATAATGATAATCATAAAAATGATGACAGTAATGATAATAATGATAATTATCATTCAATCCATTTATAATGAAATAAAGGCCATAAGTTATAAAATCCCAAAAGTCGAAAAAACGGCAAAATCTAGCGTATTACCGCCTTTTGAGAGAAACATCGAGAAAAACCCTTTTCGCTTTTTAATGGTAATTATGAGGATTTTAACATTAATTCAGGTAATTATGATTTCCATAATGATTCCTTTATTATTGACAATAATAATGATAATTATGATGATAATGACAAAGATAAGGACAATAATAATGATAATTAGGATAAAGTCATAATTATAATGGTAATCTTGATAGTTACTGCAAAAATAGCAATAATTAACTCTCTTCCAATAATTTCCATACTGATAATGACAATAGAAATATTAATAACAATATTGTCATTATAATTATCATTATTGTCATTAGTATTTTTGATTATCATTATTGCTATTATCATTATATAAATATTTATAATGATGAAAATAGCAATAATAATTAGCATACTAATCATTATAACTCCAATAATGATGATAATAAAAATGAAAATCTTGATGATAATGACTATAATGATAATGATCATAAAAATGATGACAGTAATGATAATAATGATGATAATAATTATCATTCAGTCCATTTATAATTAAATAAAGGCCAGAAGTTATAAAATCCCAAAAGTCGAAAAAACGGCAAAATCTAGCGTATTACAGACTTTTGAGAGAAACGTCGAAAAAACCCTTTTCGCTTTTTAATGGTAATTATGAGGATTTTAACATTAATTCAGGTAAATATGATTTCCCTGATGATTCCATTATTATTGACAATAATGATGATAATTATGATGGTAATGACAATGATAATGACTATAATAATGATAATGATAAAGTCATAAATATAATGATACTCTTGATAATTACTGCAATAATAGCAATAATTAACTCTATTCCAATAATTTCCATACCAATAATGGCAATACAAATAATATCATTATCATTGTCATTATAATTATTATTATTGTCATTATTAGTTCTAAGATCATCATTATTGCTATTACCATTATATAAATTGTTATAATGATAAAAATAGCAATAATAATTAGCATACTAATTATTATAACTGCAATGATGATGATAATAATAATGATAATCATGATGATAATGACTATAATGATAATAATCATAAAAATGATGACAGTAATGATAATAATAATGATAATAATCATCATTCAGTCCATTTATAATGAAATCAAGGCCAAAAGTAATAAAATCCCAAACGTCGAAAAAAAACGGCAAAATCTAGCAGCCTTATGAGAGGAACGTCGAAAAAAAAACTTTTCGCTTTCTAATGGTAATTATGGGGATTTTAACATTAATTCAGGTAATTATGATGATTTCCCTGATGATGCCTTTATTATTGACAATAATGATGATAGTTATGATGATAATGACATTTATAATGATATTAATGATAAAGTCATAAATATAATGATAATCTTGAGAATTACTGCAATAATAGCAAAAATTAACTCTCTTCAAATGATTTCCAATATAATAATGGCAATAGAAATAATAATAACATCATTATCATTGCCATTATAATTATCATTATAGCCATTATTATTTCTAAGATCATCATTATTGCTATTATCATTATATAAGTAGCAATAATTAGCATAATAATTATTATAACTGCAATAATGATGATAATAATAATATAATCATGATGATAATGACTATAATGATAATAATCATAAAAATGATGACAATAATGATAATACTGATAATAATAATTGTCATTAAGTCCATTTATAATGAAATAAAGGCCAAAAGTAATAAAATCCCAAACGACGAAAAAACATCATTATTGCTACTTTCATTATATAAATAGTTATGATGATATAAATAGCAATAATGATTAGCATAATAATTATTATCACTGCAATAATGATCATAATAATAATAATAATCATGAGGATAATTACTATAATGATAATAATCATAAAAATTATGACAGTAATCTTAATAAGGATGATAATAATCATCATTCAGTCCATTTATAATGAAATAAAGTCCAGAAGTAATAAAATCCCAGAAGTCGAAAAAAAACGGCAAAATCTAGACTTTTTGAGAAAAAAATCGAAAAAAAAAACTTTTTTTTATAATATTGATAATCATGAGGTTAATGACTATGATGATAATAATCATAAAAATGGTGACAGTAATGATAATGGTGATAATAATCATCATCCAGTCAATTTATAATGAAATAATGGCCAGAAGTAATAAAATCCCAAAAGTCGAGAAAACGGCATAATCTAGCGTATTACAGCCTTTTGAGAGAAACGTCGAAAAAAAACCTTTTCGCTTTCTAATGGTAATTATGGGAATTTTAACATTAATTCAGGTAATTATATTGATTTCCCTGATTATTCCTTTATTATTGACAATAATGATAATTATGATGATAATGAATATGATAATGACAATATTAATGATAGTCATAATTATAATGATACTCTTGATAATTACTGCAATAATAGCAATAATTAACTCTCTTCCAATAATTTCCATACTAATAATAGCAATAGAAATAATAATAACATTATCATTGTCATAATATTTATTATTATTGTCATTATTATTTCTAAGATCATCATTATTGCTATTATCATTATATAAATAGTTATAATGATAAAAATAGCAAAAATAATTAGCATAATAATTATTATCACTGCAATAATGATCATAATAATAATTATAATTATGAGGATAATGACTATAATGATAATAATCATGAAAATGATGACAGTAATGATAATAATGGTGATAATAATCATCATTCAGTCCATTTATAATGAATCAAGGCCAGAAGTAATAAAATCCCAAAAGTCGAAAAAACGCCAAAATCTAGCCTTTTGAGAGAAACGTCGAAAAAAACGTTTTTTTTATAATAATGATAATCATGAGGATAATGCCTATAATGATAATCATAAAAATGATGACAGTAATGATAATAATGATAATAGTCATCATTCAGTCAATTTATAATGAAATAATGGACAGTTGTAAAATCCCAAAAGTCGAAAAAACGGCAAAATCTAGCCTTTTGAGAGAAACGTCGAAAAAAAAACTTTTCGCTTTTTAATGGTAATTATGAGGATTTTAACATTAATTCAGGTAATTATGATGATTTCCCTGATGATTCCTTTGTTATTGACAATAATAATAATTATGATGATAATGACAAAGAAAATGACAATAATAATGATAATAAGGATAAAGTCATAATTATAATGATAATCTTGATAGTTACTGCAATAATAGCAATAATTAACTCTCTTCCAATAATTTCCATACTAATAATAGCAATAGAAATAATAACTTCATTATCATTGTCATTATAATTGTTATCACTGCCATTATTATTTCTAAGATCATAATTATTTCTAAGATCATCATTATTGCTATTATTATATAAATAGTTATAATGATAAAAATAGCAATAATAATTAGCATAATAATTATCATAACTACAATAATGATGATAATTATGATAATCACGATGATAATGACTATAATGATAATCATAAAAATGATGACAGTAATGATAATAATGATGATAAAAATTATCATTCAGTCAATTTATAATGAAATAAAGGCCAGAAGTAATAAAGTTCCAAAAAGTCGAAAAACGGCAAAATCTAGCGTATTACAGCCTTTTCAGAGGAATGTCGAAAAAAAACTTTTCGCTTTTTAATGGTAATTATGAGGATTTTAAAATTAATTCAGGCAATTATAATGATTTCCATGATGATTACTTTATTATTGACAATAATGATAATTATGATGGTAATGACAATGATAATGACAATAATAATGATAATGATGATAAAGTCATAGATATAATGATAATCTTGATAATTACTGCAATAAAAGCAATAATTAACTCTATTCCAATAATTTCCAGACTGATAATGGCAATAGAAATAATATCATTATCATTGTCATTATAATTATTATCATTGTCATTAGTATTTAGAAGATCATCATTATTGCTATTATCATTATATAAATAGTTATAATGATAAAAATAGCAATAATAATTAGCATAATAATTATCATAACTGCAATAATGATGATACTAATAATGATAATCATGATGATAATGACTATAATGATAATCATAAAAATGATGACAGTAATGATAACAATGATGATAATAAATATCATCCAGTCCACTTATAATGAAATAAAGGCAAAAAGTACTAAAATCCCAAACGTCGAAAAAACGGCAAAATCTAGCAAAAAGAGAAACGTCGAAAAAAAACTTTCTCTAATTATTATTATTGCCATTATTTCTAAGATCATCATTATTGCTATTACCATTATATAAATAGTTATAATGATAAAAATAGCAATAATAATTAGCATAATAATTATTATAACTGCAATATTGATGATAATAATAATGATAATCATGATGATAATGACTATAATGATAATAATCATAAAAATGATGACAGTAATGATAATAATGATGATAATAATTATCATTCAGTCCATTTATAATGAAATAAAGGCCAGAAGTAATAAAATCCCAAAAGTCGAAAAAAACGGCAAAATCTAGTATATTACAGCCTTTTGAGAGAAACGGCGAAAAAAAACCCTTTTCGCTTTCTAATGGTAATTATGAGGATTTTAACATGAATCCAGGTAATAATGATGATTTCCATGATGATTCCTTTATTATTGATGATAATGACAATGATAATGACATCATCATCATCCGGAGCTAAAGCCGACGGGGGCGCATAGCCGCGTCCACCTTCTGCTTCCACCTTTTAGGATCCCTCGTGGCAAGTCGCCAGGCAGGGGCCCGGCACATCTCGAGCTCTTCCCGACAGGTTTGATCGATCTGCCTAAGCCACGACCTCCTAGGTCGTCCCACAGGCCTCCTCCACCCAGGGTTGTCCCTTACAGAGACAACCTGATGGGCAGGATCAGCCTGTGGAAAGCGAGCCAGGTAGCCATATAGCCTGAGTTGTCGATCCCGGATTGTGTAGGTAACAGGTCCTGTGCCAGTCTCACGGTGCAGCCGTTGGTTAGACACATGGTCCCGCCAACAGTACCCCTTGATCCGGCGCAAGGACCTATTGCAAAAGGCTTCAAGACGGGACTCCAGTGCACTGGATAATGTCCAGGTTTCACTACCGTAGAGCAAAACTGGCATTATCAGGGCCCTGAAAACCCGTAGCTTGGTCCTTCTGCACAGGTACTAGCATCTCCAAATACTCTTGTCGAGAGAGTTCATGACCCCTGCTGCCAGGCCAATCCGTCTACTGACTTCCTGGTCTGACAGCCCAGAGTTATGAACTGCACTACCAAGGTATGTAAAGCTCTCTGTGACCTCAATGTCCTCGCCGCAAGCACGTACCGACTGAACAGGTTCTCCTAGTAAGTCCCCAAAGTCCTGGATCTTGGTCTTGGTCCAATAGACCTCTAGACCCAAGGGCTTTGCTTCATTACTAAATGCATCAAGGGCCACCACTAAGGTTTCCAAAGACTCATATAGAATTGCAACATCATCGGCAAAATCAAGGTCTGTAACTTTAACATTACCCAGTGTTGCTCCACAATGACTTTGAACAGTAGCTCTGCCTAGTATCCAGTCCATGTAAGTGTTGAAAAGGTTTAGTGCAAGAACACAGCCTTGCCTCACTCCTGAACTGACAGGAAAGAGGCTCGACAGGCCCCCACCACACTTTACAGCACTTTCAGTACCAGTATATAGGTTTGCTATTAGTTCAATAATCCTTGTTGGAATTCCTCTTAGTCTCTGGATCTCCCAGAGTGATTCCCGATGTACTGTATCGAACGACTTCTTGAGGTCGATGTAGGCTGCAAGTAACCCACATCCAAACTCACGACGGCGCTCTACAATGACTCGAAGCGCAAGGATACGGTCTATTGTTGACTTACCAGGAGTGAATCCGGATTGCTCTGGCCTCTGATGCCTTAGTAGATGGTCTCTGGTACGCCTCAGAAGGATGCGAGCAAGAACCTTGCCTGGTACACTGAGCAGTGTGATGCCGCGGTGATTGCTGCAGTCCCATCGGTCCCCCTTTCAGAGAGGGATGACCACACCCCTCAACAGGTCAGAGGGAATGGTACTAGACCGCCAAATGGCAGCCAGGACAGCATGCAACCCCTGCGCCATAGGTTCACCACCAGCCTTTAACAGTTCAGCTCGGATGCCGCAAATACCTGCTGCTTTACCACTTTTCAGCTTGGAAATCGCCTCCCTAACCTCAGTTAGGGAGGGAGGGTCCTCGCTAATGGGTGGGTCCGGCAGCGGAATCACGGCACTACCCACATCCAAGTTAACTGTTGGAGGGTCAACCTGATACAACTGCTCAAAGTATTCAGCCCAACGCTCCCTCACCGCAACAGGATCTGAGACAATCTGGCCACCCACTAAGCGAACTGCAGTCACCTGTGAAGAGGGCTTGGAGTTCAGTTTTCTGAGGGCTTGGTATGCAGGACGAAGGTCATTTACTAAGAAATGGCCTTCAACCTCCTCAGCAAGATTCCTAATAAACTGTTCCTTGTCCCTTCTTAACAGAGACCGAGTTCTGCGCACCTGAGAACGGTGCAAATCCCGATCCCCTGTCAGACGAGCCGCACGGCAAGTATCAGTGGCTTCCAGTGTCTCCTGAGAGATTGAATTCTGTCTTGCTCTCGGGCGTTCTCTAATCCATTCTTAGGCTGCATCAAGCGTTTCACGCTTGAAGGTGTCCCACAGAAATACAGGGTCCGTCAGATTGTCAAGCGCTGTGAACCGATCAGAGATTGTCTTAGCAAACCTCCGAGCACACTCCCTCTCCTTCAGCCTGTCCAAATGAAACACCCTAGGGTGGTCATTGGGCCATTGGGGAGTTTTGAAGTGTACCTGGAGGGTAGCCACAACTAATCTATGGTCAGTACCACAGAATTCAGCACTCCTATACACCCTGCAGTTCTGGAGGATCCTCCAATGAGTGCTAACGAGAATGTGGTCGATCTCCTTGGTTGCATTACCCGCATCCCTGTACCATGTCCAACGATGTGGGTCTGGGCGCTGGTACCAGGAGCCTGAAATCCTCAAATTCTGGGATCTAGCAAAATCCCGGAAAAGGAGGGAATTCTCGCTGCCGGTATCAACTCCCGAACCATGAGGACCGACTGACATCTCATAGCCAGCTCGATCGCAGCCAGATACTGCATTGAAGTCACCCAGAACAATACGAATATCTCGCCGGGGTCAACTGTCTGCCACGGATGCAAGTTTTGCGTAGAACATCAAGTTTACAAACATCGGTAGGATCGTACACAGCAATAAGAGACATGAAGCCCAAAGACAGCTTCAGTCTCATCACCATTATACGCTCATCGACTGGAGTGACCTCTACCACCGAGGGCTGGAGCCTACCGGAGACAGCTATGGCTACTCCCTGGAGATGGTGACCATCGCTGCGGCCTGACCAGTAATAGGTGTAGCTACGTACACTGGTCGTGCCGCTGCCAGGTCTTCTCACCTCCGAGAGAGCAGCCACCCCTACTCTCAGCCTCCCCAGTTCCCTTGATAGCAGGGGTAACCGATCATCCTGACGTAAAGAGCGGACGTTCCAAGCCCTCACCCTGACTTCCCGCCTGAGGTTAACCCTCGTGAACGCCACCTCTGCCACCCCCGCCAGTGGCTTATTCTCTGGGAGGAGGAGGACAGGCAAGGCCCACCTCCCTCGAGTCTCCCATTGACCCCAGGGGGCTTAGGGGCAGGAGTTAGTACAGGGCCAGGGCATGTCCACACGCCGGTGGGCCATGACCCTGTACCTCTGGGGCCTCCTGCTGCTCCGAGATCCCCTACAGTTCAGCCTAGGACAGCAAGGTGCCAGGTTCCATAGGTGGCAACGAGGAGGCACTGCAGAAGTCTCAACGATGGAGAGGCTATGAACTGGCAGGGGAGACTTATGCAGCGCTGTTCCCTTTTTCGCACAAGGCTAGCCAGCGGTGGCAGCTGAAAACGAGAAGGCATGAAAGCACTAAACACTATCTAGGCTACCACACCATCGCTTCACACCACCTTGAGCATGAAGCACCCACCCATTATGATTATGACAATAATAATGATAATAATGATAAAGTCATAATTATAATGCTAATCTTGATAATTACTGCAATAATAGCAATAATTAACTCTATTCCGATAATTTCCATACTAATCATATAGAAATAATAATAACATCATTATCATTGTCATTTTAATTATTATTATTGTCATTATTATTTCTAAGATCATCATTATTGCTATTATCATTATATAAATAGTTATAATGATAAAAATAGCAATAATAATTAGCATAATAATTATTATAACAGCAATAATGATGATAATGATAATGGTAATAATGATGATAATGACTCTACTGATAATTATCATAAAAATGATGACAGTAATAATAATAATGATAATAATTATCATTCACTCAATTTATAATGAAATAAAGGCCAGAAGTAATAAAATCCCAGAAGTCGAAAAAATCAGCAAAATCTAACGTATTACAGGCTTTTCAGAGAAACGTCGAAAAAAAAACCTTTTCGCTTTTTAATGGTAATTATGAGGATTTAACATTAATTCAGGTAATTATGGTGATTTCCATAATGATTCCTTTATTATTGACAATAATGATAATGATGATATTGACAATAGTAATGATTATGATAAGGTCATAATTATAATGATAATCTTCAGAATTACTGCAATAATAGCAATAATTAACTCTATTCCAATAATATCCATACTAATAATGGCCAGAAGTTATAAAATCCCAAAAGTCGAAAAAAAGGCAAAATCTAGCGTATTACAACCTTTTGAGAGAAACGTCGAAAAAAAACCTTTTTGCTTTCTGATGGCAATTATGGGGATTTTAACATTAATTCAGGTAATTATGATGATTTCAAAGATGATTCCTTTATTATTGACAATAATGATGATAATTATGATGACAATGAAAATGATAATGACAATAATAATGATAGTCATAATTATAATGATAATCTTGATAATTACTGCAATAATAGCAATAATTAACTCTATTTCAATAATGATGATAATAATAATAATAATCATGATGATAATGACTATAATGATAATAATCATAAAAATGATGACAGTAATAATAATAAAGATGATAATAATTATAATTCAGTCCATTTATAATGAAATCAAGGCCAGAAGTAATAAAATCCCAAACGTCGAAAAAAACGGCAAAATATAGCGTAAATAGCTTTTTGAGAGAAATATCGAAAAAAGGATTTTAACATTAATTCAGGTAATTATGATGATTTCCCTGATAATTCCTTTATTATTGACAATAATGATGATAATTATGATGATAATGATAATGATAATGACAATAATAATGATAATAATGATAAAGTCATAATTATAATGATAATCTTGATAATTACTGCAATAATAGCAATGTTTAACTCTATTCCAATAATTTCCATACTAATAATGCCAATAGAAATAATAATAACATAATTATCATTGTCATTATAATTATTATTATTGTCATTATTATTTCTAAGATCATCATTATTGCTATTATCATTATATAAATAATTATAATGATAAAAATAGCAATAATAATTAGCATAGTAATTATTATAACTGCAATAATGATGATGATAATAATGATAATCATGATGATAATGACTATAATGATAATAATCATAAAAATGATGACAGTAATGATAAAAATGATGATAATAATCATCATTCAGTCCATTTATAAGGAAATAAACGCCAAAGGTAATAAAATACCAAAAGCAAAATCTAGCCTATTACAGCCTTTTGAGAGACGCGTCGAAAAAAAACCTTTTCGCTTTTTAATGGTAATTATGAGGATTTTAAGATTAATTCAGGTAATTATGATGATTTCCATGATGATTCCTTTATTATTGACAATAATGATGATAATGACAATGATAATGATAATAATGATAAAGTCATAATTATAATGATAATCTTGATAATTACTGCAATAATAACAATAATTAACTCTATTCCAATAATTTTCATACTAATAATGGCAATAGAAATAATAATATCATCATTATTGCTATTATCATTATATAAATATTTATAATGATAAAAATAGCAATAATAATTAGCATGATAATTATTATAACTGCAATAATGATGATAATAATAATGATAATCATGATGATAATTACTATAATGATAATCTTGATGATAACTATAATGACAATAATCATAAAAATGATGACAGTAATAATAATAATGATGATAATAATTATCATTCAGTCCATTTATAATGAAATCAAGGCCAGAAGTAATAAATTCCCAGAAGTCGAAAAAACGGCAAAATCTAGCGTATTACAGCATTTTGAGAGAAACGTAAAAAAAAAAAAAAACCCTTTTCGCTTTTTAATGGTAATTATGAGGATTTTAACATTAATTCAGGTAATTATGATGATTTCCATGATGATTCCTTTATTATTGACAATAATGATAATTATGATAACAAAGATAATGACAATAATAATGATAATAATGATAGTCATAATTATAATGATAATCTTGAGAATTACTGCAATAATAGCAATAATTAACTCTATTCCAATAATTTCCATACTAATAATGGCAATAGAAATATTGCATTATAATAATTATTATTGTCATTATTTCTAAGATCATCATTATTGCTATTATCATTATATAAATAGTTATAATGATAAAAATATCAATAATAATTAGCATACTAATTATTATAACTGCAATAATGATGATAATAATAATGATAATCATGATGATGACTATAATGATAATAATCATAAAAATGATGACAGTAATGATAATAATAATGATAATATATATCATTTAGTCCATTTATAATGAAATCAAGGCTAGAAGTAATAAAATCCCAAAAGTCGAAAAAAAAACGGAAAAATCTAGCGTATAACAACCTTTTGAGAGGAACGTCGAAAAAAAAAAAACTTTCGCTTTTTAATTATAATAATTCAGGTAATTATGATGATATCCCTGACGATTCCTTTATTATTGACACTAATGATGATAGTTTTGATGATAATGACAATAATAATGATACTAATGATAAAGTCATGATTATAATGATAATCTTGATAATTACTGCAATAATAAACTCTATTCCAATAATTTCCATACTAATAATGGCAATAGAAATATTAACATCATTATCATTGTTATTATAATTATTATTATTGTCATTATTATTTCTAAGATCATCATTATTGCTATTATCATTATATAAATAGTTATAATGATAAAAATAGAAATAATAATTAGCATGATAATTATTATAACTGCAATCATCATCATCAACATCAAGGGGGCTTACTCCGAAGAGGGCGCATAGCCGCATCCACCCTTCGCTTCCACCTACGAGGATCCCTTATGGCTAGATGCCAGGCAGGGACTCGGTCCATCTCTATTTCTTCACGGCAGGTTTGGTCGATCTGCCCAAGCCACGACTTCCTAGGTCATCCCACAGGCCTCCTCCACCCAGGGTTGTCTCGAACAGAGACGACCTGATGGGCAGGATTATCCTGAGGAAGCTGAGCCAGGTGGCCGTATAGCATGAGTTGGCGATCACGGATTGTGCAGATAACAGGTCCTGTGCCTGTCTCACAGTGCAACCGTTGGTTAGACACATGGTCCTGCCAACAGTACCCCCATGATCCGGCAAAAGGACCTATTACAAAAGGCTTCAAGGCGAGCCTCCAAGGCACAGGACAATGTCCAGGTTTTGCTACCGTATAGCAAAACTGGCATTATCAGGGCCTTGAAAACCCATAGCTTGGTCTTTATGCACAGGAACCGATATCTCCAAATACTCTTGTCGAGAGAGTTCATGACCACAGCTGCCAGGCCAATCTGACTTGGTCTGACAGCCCAGAGTTATGAACTACACTACCAAGGTATGTAAAGCTCTCTGTGACTTCAATGTCCTCGCCGCAAGCACGTACCGAATTAACAGGTTCTCCTAACAAGTCCCAAAATTCCTGGACCTTGGTCTTGGTCCAGGAGACCTGTAGACCCAAAGGCTTCGCTTCATTGCTAAATGCATCGAGAGCCGCCACTAGGGTTTACAAAGACTCAGATAGAATGGCAAAGTCATCAGTCATTTATAATAACTGCATTAATGACGATAATAATAATGATAATCATGATGATTATGACTATGATGATAATAATCATAAAAATGATGACAGTAATGATAATAATGATAAAAATTATCATTCAGTCCATTTATAATGAAATAAAGGCCAGAAGTGATAAAATCCCAAAAGTCGAAAAACGGGCAAAATATACCCTTTTCGCTTTTTAGTGGTAATTATGAGGATTTTAACATTAACTAAGGTAATTATGATGACTTCCATGATGATTCCTTTATTATTGACAATAATGATGATAATTATGATGACAATGACAATGATAATGACGATAATAATAATGATAAAGTCATAATTATAATGATAATCTTGATAATTACTGCAATAATAGCAATAATCAACTCTATTCAAATAATTTGCATATTAATAATGGCAATAGAAAAATAATAACATCATTATCATTGTCATTATAATTATTATTATTGTCATTATTTCTAATATCATCATAATTGGTATTATCATTACATAAATAGTTAAAATGATAAAAATAGCAATAAAAATTAGCATAATAATTATTATAACTGCAATAATGATGATGATAATATTGATAATCATGATGATAATGACTATAATGATAATAATAATAAAAATGATGACAGTAACGATATAAATGAAGATAATACTCATCATTCAGTCCATTTATAATGAAATAAAGGCCAGAAGTATAAAAATCCCAAAAGTCGAAAAATGGCAAAATCTAGTGAATTGCAGCCGAAAAAAAAACCTTTACGCTTTTTAATGGTAATTATGAAAATTTTAACATTAATTCAGGTAATTATAATGATTTCCCTCATGATACATTTATTACTGACAATAATGATGATAATGACAATGATATTGATGTTATTATTATTTCTATTGTCATTATTAGTATGGAAATTATTGGAATAGAGTTGATTATTGCTATTATTGCAGTAATAATCAAGATTATCATTATAATTATGGCTTTATCCTTATTCTCATTATTATAGTCATTATCATTGTCATTAACATCATAATTATCATGATAATGACTATAATGATAATAATCATAAAAATGATGACAGTAATGATAATAATGATTATAATAATCACCATTCAGTCAACATATAATGAAATAAAGGCCAGAAGTAATATAATCCCAAAAGTCGAAAAAACGGCAAAATCTAGCGTATTACAGCCTTTTGAGAGAAACGTCGAAAAAAAAAACTTTTCGCTTTTTGATGGTAATTAATAGGATTTATCATTAACTCAGGTAATTATGGTGATTTCCATGATGATTTCTTTATTATTGACAATAATGATGATAATGATAAAGTCATAATTATAATGATAATCTTCATAATTACTGCAATAATAGCAATAATTAACTCTATTCCAATAATTTCCATACTAATAATGGCAAATGAAATAATAACTTCATTATCATTGTCATTATAATTATTACTATTGTCATTATAAGATTATTGCTATTATCATTATATGAATAATTATAATGATAAAAATAGCAATAATAATTGGCATGATAACTATTATAACTGCAATAATGATGATAATAATAATGATAATCATGATGATAATGACAATAATCATAAAAATGATGACAGTAATGATAATAAAGATAATAATTATCACTGTCTATTTATAATGAAATAAAGGCCAGAAGTAATAAAATCCCAAACGTCGAAAAAACGGCATAATCTAGCGTATTACAGCCTTTTCAGAGAAACGTCGAAAAAAACCTTTCACTTTTTAATGGTAATTATGAGGAGTTTAACATTAATTCAGGTAATCATGATGATTTCCCTGGTGATTCCTTTATTATTGACAATAATGATGACAATTATTATGATAAAGACAATGATAATGACAATAATAATGAGTCATAATTATAATGATAATCTTGATAATTACTGCAAAAATAGCAATAATTAACTCTATTCCAATAATTTCCATACTAATAATGGCAATAGAAATAATATCATTATCATTGTCATTATATTTATTATTATTGTCATTATTATTTCTAAGATGATCATTATTGCTACTATCATTAAATAAATAGTTATAATGATAAAAATAGCAATAATAATTAGCATAATAATTATTATAACTGCAATCATAATGATAATAATAATGATAATAATAAAAAAAATGATAACAGTAATGATAATAATGATGATAATAATTATCATCCAGTCCATTTATAATGAAATGAAGGCCAGAAGTAATAAAATCCCTAAAGTCGAAAAAACGGCAAAATCTAGCGTATTACAGCCTTTTTAGAAAAACGTCGAAAAAAAACTTCGCTTTTTAATGGTACTTATGAGGATTTTAGTAATAATTCAGGTAGTTATGATGATTTCCATGATGATTACTTTATCATTGACAATAATGATAATTATGATGATAATGACAATGGTAATGACAATAATAATTAAAATAATGATAAAGTTATAATTATAATGATAATCTTGTTAATTACTACAATAATAGCAATAATTAACTCTATTCCAATAATTTCCATACCAATAATGGCAATAGAAATAATAATAACATCTTTATCATTGTCATTATAATTATTATCATTGACATTATTATTTCTAAAATCAACAATATTGTTTTTATTATTATATAAATAGTTGTAATGATAAAAATAGCAATAATAATTAGCATGATAATTATTGTAACTGCAATAATGATTATAATGATATTCATGATGATAATGACTATAATGATAATAATCATAAAAATGATGACAGTAATGATGATAATAATCATCATTCAGTCCATTTATAATGAAATAAATGCCAGAAGTAATAAAATCCCAAAAGTTCAGAAAACGGGAAAATCTAGCGTACTACAGCTTTTTAAGAGAAACGTCGAAAAAAAACCCTTTTAGCTTTTTAATGGTAATTATGAGGATTTTAAAATTAATTCAGGTAATTATGATGATTTCCATGATGATTCCTTTATTATTGACAATAATGATGATAATTATGATGATAATGACAATGATAATGACTATAATAATGATAATGATAAAGTCATAATTATAATGATAATCTTCATAATTACTGCAATAATAGCAATAATTAACTCTATTCCAATAATTTCCATACTAATAATGGCAATAGAAATAATAATGACATCATTATCATTGTCATTATAATTATTAGTCATTATTATTTCTAAGATAATATTGCTTTTATCATTATATAAATAGTTATAATGATAAAAATAGCAATAATAATTAGCATAATAATTATTATAACTGCAATAATGATAATAATAATAATCATGATGATAATGACTATAATGATAATCATAAAAAATGATGACAGTAATGATAATAATGATGATAATATTTATCATTCAGTCCATTTATAATAAAATAAAGGCCAGAAGTAATAAAATCCCAAAAGTCGAAAAAATGGCAAAATCTAGCATATTACAGCCTTTTGAGAGAAACGTCGAAAAAAACCCTTTTCGATTTTTAATGGTAATCATAAGGATTTTAACATTAATTCAGATAATCATGATGATTTCCATGATGTTTCCTTTATTATTGACAAGAATGATGATAATTAAGATGATAATGAAAATGATAATGACAATAATAACGTTAATAATGATAGTCATAATTATAATGATAATCTTGAGAATTACTGCAATAATAGCAATAATTAACTCTCTTCCAATAATTTCCATACTAATAATGGCAATAGAAATAATAATAACATCATTATCATTGCCATTATAATTATTATTATTGTCCTTATTATTTCTAAGATCACCATTATTGCTATTATCATTATATAAATACTTATAATCATAACAATAGCAATAATAATCAGCATAATAATTATCATAACAGCAATAATGATGATAATAATAATGATAATCATGATGATAATGACTATAATGATAAATATAAAAATGATGACAGTAATGATAATAATGATGATAATAATTTTTATTCAGTCCATTTATAATGAAATAAAGGCCAGAAGTAATCAAATCCCAAAAGTCGAAAAAACGGCAAAACGTAACGTATTGCAGCCTTTTGAGAGAAACGTTAAAAAAAAAAACTTTTCGCTTTTTAATGGTAATTGTGAGGATTTGAACATTAATTCAGGCAATTATAATGATTTCCATGATGATTCCTATATTATTGACATTAATGATGATAATTATGATGATAATGACAATGATAATGAAAATAATGATAATAATGATAAAGTCATAATTATAATGATAATCTTGATAATTATTTGAATAATAACAATAATTAACTCTATTCCAATAATTTCCATACTAATAATGGCAATAGAAATAATAACATCATTATCATTGTCATTATAATTATTATTCTCATTATTATTTCTAAGATCATCATTAATGCTATTATCATTATATAAATAGTTATAATGATAAAAATAGCAATAATAATTAGCATAATAATTATTATAACTACAATAATAATGATAATAATAATAATAATCATGATGATAAAGACTATATTGATAATCATAAAAATGATAACAGTAATGATAATAATGATGATAACAATTATCATTCAGTCCATTTATAATGAAATAAAGGTCAGAAGTAATAAAATCCCCAAAGTCGAAAAAACGGCAAAATCTGGCATATTACAGCCTTCTAAGAGAAACGTCGAAAAAAAACTCTTTTCGCTTTTTAATGGTAATTATGAGGATTTTGGTATTAATTCAGGTAGTTATGATGATTTCCATGATGAATCCTTTATTATTGACAATAATGATGATAATGACAATGATAATGACAATAATAATGATAATGATAAAGTCATAATTATAATGATAATCTTGATAATTACTGCAATAATAGCAATAATTATCTCTATTCCAATAATTTCCATACTAATAATGGCAATATAAATAATAACATCATTATCATTGTCATTATAATTATTAGTACTGTCATTATTATTTCTAAGATCATCATTTCTAAGACCATCATTATTGCTATTATCATTATATAAATAGTTATAATGATAAAAATAGCAATAATAATTAGCATAATAATTATTATAACTGCAATAATGATGATAATAATAATGATAATCATGATGATAATGACTATAATGATAATAATCATAGAAATGATGACAGTAATGATAATAATGATGACAAGATTTATAATTCAGTCCATCTATAATGAAATAAAGGCCAGGAGTAATAAAATACCAAAAGTAAAAAAAAAATAAAAAAGGCAAAATCTAGCGTACTACAGCCTTTTGAGAGAAACATCGAAAAAAAACCTTTCGGTTTATAATGGTAATTATGAGGATTTTAACATTAATTCAGGTAATTATGATGATTTCAACGATGATTCCTTTATTATTGACAATAATGATAATTATTATAATAATGTCAATAATAATGATAATAATGATAAAATTATAAAATAAGTAAAAATCATAATGATAATCTTGATAATTATTGCAATAATAGGAATAATTAACTCAATTCCAATTATTTGCATATTAATAATGGCAATAGAAATAATAACATCATTATGATTGTCAATATAATTACTATTATTGTCATTATTATTTCTAAGATCATCACTATTGCTATTGCCATTATACAAATAGTTATAATGATAAAAATTGCAATAATAATTAGCATAATAATTATTATAACTGTAATAATGATAATAATAATGATAATCATGATCATAATGACTATAATGATAATAATGATAATAATTATCATTCGGACCGTTTATAATGAAATAAAGGCCAGAAGTAATAAAATCCTAAAAGTCGAAAAAACGGCAAAATCTAGCGTATTACAGCCTTCTGAGAGAAAAGACGAAAAAAAATTTTTTCGCTTTTTAATGGTAATTATGAAGATTTTCATATTGAATTCAGGTAATTATGCTGATTTCCATGATTCCTTTATTATTGACAATAATGATGATAATTGTGATAATCTTGATATTTCCTGCAATAATAACAATAATTAACTCTATTCCAATAATTTCCATACTAATAATGGCAATAGAAATAATAATATCATTATCATTGTCATTATAATTATTATTATTGTCATTATTATTTCTAAGATCATCATTTTTGCTATTACCATTATATAAATAGTTATAATGATAAAAATAGCAATAATAATTAGCATAATAATTATTGTAACTGCAATAATGATGAAAATAATAATGATAATCATGATGATAATGACAATAATGATAACAATCATAAAAATGATGACAGTAATGATAATAATGATACTTATTATCATTCAGTCAATTTATAATGAAATAAAGGCCAGAAGTAATAATTATTGTAACTGCAATAATGATGATAATAATAATGATAATCATGATGATAATGACTATAATGATAACAATCATAAAAATGATGACAGTAATGATAATAATGATACTAATTATCATTCAGTCAATTTATAATGAAATAAAGGCCAGAAGTAATAAAATCCCAAAAGTCGAAAAAACGGGAAAATCTAGCGTATTACAGCATTTTGAGAGAAACGTCGAAAAAAAAAACTTTTCGCTTTTTAATGGTAATTGTAAGGATTTTAACATTAATTCAGGTAATCATGATGATTTCCCTGATGATTCCTTTATTATTGGCAATAATGATGATAATGACAATGATTATGACAATAATAATGATAATAATGACAGTCATATATATAATGATAATCTTGAGAATTACTGCAATAATGGCAATAATTAACTCTATTCCAATAATTTCCATACTAATATTGGCAATAGAAATAATAATATCATTATCTTTGCCATTATTTTTATCATTATAGTCATTATTATTTCTAAGATTATCATTATTGCTATTATCATTATACAAATAGTTATAATGATAAAAAATAGCAATAATAATTAGTATAATAATTATCATAACTGCAATAATGATCATAATAATAATGATAATCATGAGGATAATGACTATAATGATAATCATAAAAATTATGACAGTAATGATAATAATGATGATAATAATCATCATTCAGTCCATTTATAATGAAAAAAGGCCAGAAGTAATAAAATCCCAAAAGTCGAAAAACGGCAAAATCTAGCCTTTTGAGAGAAACGTCGAAAAAAACCTTTTCGCTTTTTAATGGTAATTATGAGGATTTCAACATTAATTCAGTTAATTATAATGATTTCCATGATGATTCCTTTATTATTGACAATAATGATGATAATTATGATGATAATGACAATGATAATGACAATAATAATGATGATAATGATGAAGTCATAAATATAATGATAATCTTGATAATTAATGCAATAATAGCAATAATCAACTCTATTCCAATAATTTCCATAATGATAATGGCAATAGAAATAATATCATTATCATTTTCATTATAATTATTATTGTCATTATTATTTCTAAGATCATCATTATTGCTATTATCCTTATATAAATAGTTATAATGATAAAAATAGCAATAATAATTTGCATAATATTTATCATAACTGCAATAATGATCATAATAATAATGATAATCATAATGATAATGACTATAATGATAATTTAAAAAATGATGACAGTAATGATAATAATGATGATAACTGTAGCGGGGCGTAGTCCCAGTAGACTTTAAGTGGTCTGGTTGAGTCCTGGCTCAACCGAGAATATTGAGTTCTTTGCTCAAGGAAAGATTCGTCTGCAGTGAACAGATGTAAGGTTCCAGGCCTACGGCACGCTGCCACCAACCGATTAGTAGGTTCGGGAACCGTGTGTGTTATGTAAGTGGGTGTGGGCGTTGTATCAGAGAAGGGTGTAAGGAAAGTACAGGATGTGTGTACTGAATGTTGGATGTGTAAGTGTGTAGATGTGAAAAGGGAGATAGTGTAGGCTGAGCGTCTGCGTGGACGTGTTTGGAAGAAAAAAAGCAAGATCATAGAATTCTTCTTCTTCCCTTCGGTTTGAGCATCCGCCTGCTTTGAGCGGGAACACAGTTATAGCTAAATGAATCTGTTCTTTTGATATCAGCTGAATATTCTCTGATTTATCTAGCCTTTTTACAGCCTCTCAAGGGTTGCGTGATGTCAGAGCAACCAGCGATGTGCTGTTTAGGAGACCCGAGTCCGAGAAAGATTTAGGCATCTAACCTTGTCAGAACCAGAACTTTAGTGGTGGTAAGATTATGAATTATTCTGACTGGAGTTGAGTAAAAGCTATATGATAGTATGATGTTTATTTTGGGGAGCAAATTGCACTCACTAGGGAGTTAAAGGCATTTTCAGTCATGGAAAAGTAGACAAAGGTGTGTGCATCACCGATTTATCACAGCGGAGGTGATGCACGAGAAATTAACACCAGATAAAACTTACCACGAAATATAAAAATGTCTTCCCTAAGTTGGCGTCCCAACTCCAGAAGTACTGTTATTAAGGGGTCAGCATAAAAAACATCCAAGTCCCTAAATTACGTTAAATTGTTAACATCCAACCTAAATGGATGTTAACTGTAAACCAAAGCTAATGCTGACGGATACCTAGTAAGAGTACTTGTGTGCAAAAGAATTGAGAAATATATTAATAAGAAGGCTGAAAAAGTCAAGGAAGAGACTATTCACGAAGACTGCCTGAACACCCACAAGGTCAGACAGGAATCAGCCGAAACAACAAACGACAACAACAAAAATCACATATCATGTGATAATGGCTCTTTATCAGGAGATACGGATCACCAAAGCCTGCCTGATCACCCACAAGGTCAGGCAGAAATCAACAGGAACATATATCAAACAAAATATGTAAAAAGATCCTGATAACGATCTTTATCCCGGAGGTACGGATCCTCAAGCAGGGACGAAAGGAAACATTAACATTAACCTTTTAAAAAAATATATGTACAGGAGGTATGACTCCTCAAGTACGAACGACATACAACGAAGTATTAACTTGTCTTTAAAAAAGGGAAAGTCACACTGGAGGGACAATCACAAAGGGCTGCTTGATCATAAACAAGATCAAGCAGAAATCAACAAACACGCATTAAGCGAAACAAAACAAGTCGACGATAAAGTACGTAAATGTACTTAAAAAGATCTTTATTCCAGGAGGTACGGATCCTCAGGCAGGAATAAAAGAAACTAAGTAATAACTTATAAAAATGAATACACTGGAGGTACGGATCATCAAGCAGTGTTCCTTTAAATCACTTGGTCCTAATGCTCTCAAACACTTGGAAATATACAAAAGTACTGCTATGGGACTTCACGAAGGAGTGCACCCTGCAGATAATAAAGCAGCATGTCACGCTAAAGTCCAAAAGAGACCAGTAGTCTCCTACACACAACCATCAACCACTTAGCTTGAGGAGATACGTAATGCGAGGTAAATCCGAGGGGTGAAGTAAATCCAAGGGAGAAGTAAATAAATCCAAGCGAGAGCACAACACAGGTAAAAATATCCACCGCGAAGGACCAAAGTGCGGGACAGAGGTCAGGACCGAAGTTATGTTCCTTCCCCCTACCACGAGTACATATACCCCGAAAGAAACCCCCAGGCCAAGCCCCAGGCATGGCGCGAAAGAAGAATATAGGCAAACGAAGTGCCTGAAGACCAAGCCGATAGTTCGACAATCCAAACAACCGAGACGAGAGAGGGAAGGGGAAAAACAAAAAAGAAGCGGGGTAACGACCGTCACCTCCTTCGGTGGTTATCGCGGGAATTTGGAGACGTCGACAAAAGGAAAAGAACATATAAATACAGGAAAGGATACGGAGAAAATCCGATGATAAACAGTTGTGATAAAAACTGTGCTTTTCGGCCATAACATATAAACAATAATTGGGTAAAAAAAAAAAAAAAAAAAAAAATAGCTGTTTTAGCTTGGCGACTTCAACTGGATATGACATCATCCTTATAGAGTCGGGACGTACGCAGCCGTACACTACAATAATAATCATCATTCAGTCCATTTATAATGAAAAAAAGGCCAGAAGTAATAAAATCCCAAAAGTCGAAAAACGGCAAAAATCTAGCCTTTTCAGAGAAACGTCGAAAAAAAAAACTTTTCGCTTCTTAATGGTAATTATAAGGATTTTAACATTAATTCAGGTAATTATAATGATTTCCATGATGATTCCTTTATTATTGACAATAATGTTGATAATTACGATGATAATGACAATGATAATGACAATAATAATGATAATAATGATAAAGTCATTATAATAATGGGAATCTTGATAATTACTGCAATAATAGCAATAATTAACTCTATTCCAATAATTTTCATACTAATAATGGCAATATAAATAATAATATCATTATCATTGTCATTATAATTATTATTATTGTCATTATTATTTCTAAGATCATCATTATTGCTATGATCATTATATAAATAGTTATAATAATAAAAATAGCAGTAATAATTAGCATAATAATTTTCATAACTGCAATAATGATGATAATATTATTGATATTCATGATGATAATGACTTTAATGACAATAATCATAAAAATGATGACAGTAATGATAATAATGATGATAATAATCATCATTCAGTCCATTTATAAGGAAATATAGGCCAGAAGCAATAAAATCCCAAAAGTCGAAAAAAACGGCAAAATCTAGCGTATTACAGCCTTTTGAGAGAAATGTCGAAAAAAAACCCTTTTCGCTTTTTAATGGTAATTATGAGGATTTTACCATTAATACAGGCAATTATAATGATTTCCATGATGATACCTTTATTATTGACAATAATGATGATAATTATGATGCTAATGACAATGAAAATGACAATAATAATGATAATAATGATAAAGTCATAAATGTAATGATAATCTTAATAATTACTGCAATAATAGCAACAATTAACTCTATTCCAATAATTTCCACACTGATAATGGCAATAGAAATATTAATATCATTATCATTGTCATTATAATGATTATTATTTTCATTAGTATTTCTAAGATCATCATTATTGCTATTATCATTATATAAATATTTATAATGATAAAAATATCAATAATAATTAGCATACTAAGTATTATAACTGCAATAATAATGATAATAATAATGATAATAATGATGAAAATGACTATAATGATAATAATCATAAAAATGATGACAGTAATGATAATAATGATGATAATAATTATCATTCAGTCCATCTATAATGAAATCAAGGCCAGAAGTAATAAAATCCAAGAAGTCGAAAAAACGGCAAAATCTAGCCTATTACAGCATTATGAGGGAAACGTCGAAAAAAAAACCTTTTCGCTTTTTAATGATAATTATGAGGATTTTAACATTAATTCAGGTAATTATGATGATTTCCCTGATGATTCCTTTATTATTGACAAAAATAATGATAATTATGATAATGACAAAGACAATGACAATACTAATGATAATAAGGATAAAGTCATAATTATAATGATAATCTTGATAGTTACTGCAAAAATAGCAATAAATAACACTATTTCAATAATTTCCATACTAATAATGGCAATAGAAATAATAATAACATCATCATTGTCATTATAATTATTGCTATTGTCATTATTTCTAAGATCATCATTATTGCTATTATCATTATATAGATAGTTATAATGATAAAAATAGCAATAATAATAAGCATAATAATTATTAAAACTGAAATAATGATGATAATAATAATGATAATCATGATGATAATGACTATAATGATAATAATCATATAAATGATGACAGTAATGATGATAATGATGATACTAATTATCATTCAGTCCATTTATAATGAAATAATGGCCAGAAGTAATAAAATCCCAAAAGTCGAAAAAAACAGAAAAATCTAGCGTATTACAGACTTTTCAGAGGAACGTTGAAAAAAAAAAAACTTTTCGCTTTTAATGGTAATTATGAGGATTTTAACATTAATTTAGGCAATTATAATGATTTCCATGATGATTCCTTTATTATTAAAAATAATGATGATAATTATTATGATAATGACAATGATGATGACAATAATAATGATAATAATGATAAAGTCATAAATATAATGATAATCTCGATAATTACTGCAATAATAGCAATAATTAACTCTATTCCAATAATTTCCATACTGATAATGGCAATAGAAATAATAATAACATCATTATCATTGACATTATAATTATTATTATTGTCATTATTTTTTCTAAGATCATTATTGCTATTATCATTATATAAATAGTTATAATGATAAAAATGGCAATAATAATTAGCATAATAATTATTATAACTGCAATAATGATGATAATAATGATAATCATGATGATGACTATAATGATAATAATCATAAAAATGATGACAGTAATGATAATAATTATGATAATGAGTATCATTCAGTCCATTTATAATGAAATAATGGCCAGAAGTTATAAAATCCCAAAAGTCGAAAAAACGGCAAAATCTAGCGTATTACAGCCTTTTAAGAGGAACGTCGAAAAAACAACCTTTTCGCTTTTTAATGGTAATTATGAGGATTTTAACATTAATTCAGGTAATTATGATGATTCCTTTATTATTGACAATAATAATGATAATTATGATGATAATGACAAAGATAATGACAATAATAATAATAATAAGGATAGTCATAATTATAATGATAATCTTGATAGTTACTGCAATAATAGCAATAATTGACACTATTTCAATAATTTCCATACTAATAATGGCAATAGAAATAATAATATCATTATCATTGTCATTGTAATTGTTATTATTGTCATTATTATTTCTAAGATCATCATTATTGCTATTATCATTATATAAATAGTTATAATGATAAAAATATCAATAATAATTAGCATGATAATTATTATAAATGCAATAATGATGATAATAATAATGATAATCATGATGATAATAACTATAATGACAATAATCATAAAAATGACAGTAATGATAATAATGATGATAATAATTATCATTCAGTCCTTTTATAATGAAATAAAGGCCAGAAGTTATAAAATCCCAAACGTCGAAAAAAACGCTAGATATTGCCGTTTTTTTCGACTTTTGGGATTTTATTACTTCTGGCCTTGATTTCATTATAAATGGACTGAATGATAATTATTATCATCATTATCATCATTACTGTCACCATTTTTATGATTATCATTATAGTCATTATCATCATGATTATCATTATTATTATCATCATTATTGCAGTTATAATAATTATTAATCTAATCATTATTGCTATTTTATCATTATAACTATTTATATAATGATAATAGCAATAATGTGAATCTTAGAAATAATAATGACAATAATAATAATTATAATGACAATGATAATGATATTATTATTTCTATTGCCATTATTAGTATGGAAATTATTGGAATACAGTTAATTATTGCTATTATTGCAGTAATTATCAAGATTATCATTATAATTATGACTTTATCATTATTATCATTATTATTGTCCTTATCTTTGTCATTATCATCATAATTATCAGCATTATTGTCAATGATAGAGGAATCATCATGGAAATCATCATAATTACCTGAATTAATGTTAAAATCCCCATAATTACCATTAGAAAGCGAAAAGGGTTTTTTCGACGATTCTCTCGAAAGGCTGTAATTTTATTACTTCTCTCCTTGATTTCATTATATATTGACTGAATGATAATTAGTATCATCATTATTATCATTACTGTCATCATTTTATGATTATTATCATTATAGTTATTATCATCATGATTATCATTATTATTATCATCATTATTGCAGTTATGATAATTAGTATGCTAATTATTATTGCTATTTTTATCATTATAACTATTTATATAATGATAATAGCAATAATAATGATCTTAGAATTAATAATGACAATAATAATAAATATAATGACAATGATAATGATGTTATTATTTCTATTGCCATTATCAGTATGGAAATTATTGGAATAGAGTTAATTATTGCTATTATTGCAGTAATTTTCAAGATTATCATTATAATTATGACTTTATTATTATTATCATTATTATTGTCATTATCATTGTCATTATCATCATAATTATCATCATTATTGTCAATAATAAAGGAATCATCATGGAAATCATTATAACTGCCTAAATTAATGTTAAAATTCTCATAATTACCATTAAAAAGCGAAAAGTTTTTTTCTCTCAAAGGGCTGTAATAAGCTAGATTTTGCCGTTTTTTCGACTTTTGGGATTTTATTACTTCTGGCCTTTATTTCATTATAAATTGACTATATAAATATAAATTGATTAAATATAAATTATCATCATTATTATCATTACTGTCATCATTATTATTATTATTATCATTATAGTCATTATCATCAAGATTATCATTATTATTATCATCATTATTGCAGTTATAATAATTAGTATGCTAATCATTATTGCTATTTTTATCATTATAACTATTTATATAATGATAATAGCAATATTGATGATCTTAGAAATAATTATGACAATAACAATATTTATAATGACAATGATAATGATATTATTATTTCTATTGCCATTATTAGTATGGAAATTATTGAAATAGAATTAATTATTGCTATAATTGCAGTAACTATTAAGATTATCATTATAATTATGACTTTATCCTTATTATCATTATTATTGTCAATAACTTTGTCATTATCATCATAATTATCATTATTATTGTCAATAATAAAGGAATCATCAGGGAAATCATTATAATTCCCTGAATTAATGTTAAAATCCTCATAATTACCATTAAAAAGCGAAAAGGTTGTTTTTTCCAACGTTTCTCTCAAAAGGTTGTAATGCGCTGGAATTTGCCGTGTTTTAGGCTTTTGGGATTTTATAACTTTTGGCCATTATTTCATTATAAATGGACTGAATGATAATTATTTTCATCATTATTATCATTACTGTCAAAATTTTTGTGATTATTATCATTATAGTCATTAATTATAGTCAGTTAATTATTGCTATTATTGCAGTATTTATCAAGATTATCATTATATTTATGACTTTATCATTATTATCGTTATTATTGTCATTATCATCATAATTATCATCATTATTGTCAATAATAAAGGAATCATGGAAATCATTATACTTGCCTAAATTAATGTTAAAATCCTCATAATTAAAATTAAAAAGCGAAAAGATATCAACGTTCCTCTCAAAAGGCTGGAATACGCTAGATTTTGCCGTTTTTTCGACGTTTGGGATTTTATTACTTCTGGCCTTTATTTCATTATAAATGGACTGAATGATAATTAGTATCATCATTATTATCATTACTGTCATCATTTTTATAATTATTATCATTATAGTCATTGTCATCATGATTATCATTATTATCATCATTATTGCAGTTATAATAATTATTATGCTAATTATTGCTATTTTTATCATTACAACTATTTATATAATGATAAGTGCAATAATGATCTTAGAAATAATAATGACAATAATAATAATTATAATGACAATGATAATGTTATTATTATTTCTATTGCCATTATTAGTATGGAAATTATTGGAATAGAGTTAATTATTGCTATTGCACTAATTCTCAAGATTATCATTATAATTATGACTTTATCATTATTATCATTATTATTGTCATTATCATTGTCATTACCATCATAATTATCATCATTATTATCAATAATCAAGGAATCATCAGGGAAATCATCATGGTTACCTGAATTAATGTTAAAATCCTCATAATTACAATTAAAAAGCGAAAAGGGTTTTTTCGACGTTTCTCTAAAAAGGCTGTAATACGCAAGATTTTGCCGTTTTTTTCGACTTTTGAGATTTTATTACTTCTGGCCTTGATTTCATTATAAATGGACTGAATGATAAATATTATCATTATTATCATTACTGTCATCATTTTTATGATTATTATCATTATAAACATTATCATCATGATTATCATTATCATTATTATTGAAGTTATAACGATTATTATGCTAATTATAATTGCTATTTTTATTATTATAACTATTTATATAATGATAAAAGCAATTATGATGATCTTAGAAATAATAATGACAATAATAATAATCCAAATGACAATGATATTATTATTTCTATTGCCATTTTTAGTATGAAAATTATTGGAATAGATTTAATTATTGCTATTATTGCAGTAATTATGAAGATTAGCATTATAATTATGACTTTATCATTATTATCATTATTATTGTCATTATCATTGTCATTATCATCATAATTATCATTATTGTCAATAATAAAGGAATCATCAGGGAAATCATCTTAATTACCTCAATTAATGCTAAACTCCTCATAATTACCATGAAAAAGCGAAATAGTTTTTTTTCGACGTTTCTCTCAAAAGGCTGTAATACGCTAGATTTTGCCGTTTTTTCGACTTCTGGGATTTTATTACTTCTGGCCTTTATTTCCTTATTAATGGACTGAATGATGATTATTATCATTATTATCATTACTGTCATCATTTTTATGATTATTATCCTTATAGTCATTATCATCATGATTATCAACATTATTGCAGTTATAATAATTATTATGCTAATTATTATTGCTTTTTTATCATTATAACTATTTATATAATGAAAATAGCAATAATGATGATCTTAGAAATAATAATGACAATAATAATAATTATAATGACAATGATGGTATTATTATTTCTATTACCATTATCAATATGGAAATAATTGGAATAGAGTTAATTATTACTATCATTGCAGTAATTATCAAGATTAGCATTATATTTATGACTTTATCATTATTATCATTATTATTGTCATTATCATTGTCATTATCATCATAATTATCATCATTATTGTCAATAATAAAGGAATCATCAGGGAAATCATCATAATTCCCTGAATTAATGTTAAAATCCTCATAATTACCATTAAAAAGCGAAAGGTTTTTTTCGATGTTTCCCTGAGCGGCAAGTAGGAGCGGAGGTGTCAGCTCACTACAACCCCTCCCCCACCCAGGAGAGCGAAGTCCACGACGTCTCATCTGGCTGGCCCTCGAAGTCCAACTGCTCCTCCTGTCGAGTCCTTCCCACGTCCTCTGCTAGGTCGTTTCTGGGTCCACTCAGCAGGTCACAGGGGCATCTTGAAACGACGTGACGAAGCTCGTTCTGACCCTCCTTCCCGAAGGTGGCTGTGAAGTCCTCCCGACAGTCCAGGGCGGTGACCTCCTGCTCTCTCAGCATCGTCCCATGGGTGTGATAGGGCCATCCAGAGTCCAGCAGGTCCTCAT